>NW_028153230.1:5000-13057 GCF_951799395.1 Argentina silus
CGTTGCTGTTTGCTCTGCGGGTCCTAGTGGAAGTGTTTTCTGACTGCGGGTCCTAGTGGAAGTGTTTTCTGACTGCGGGTCCTAGTGGAAGTGTTTTCTGATTGCGGGTCCTAGTGGAAGTGTTTTCTGACTGCGGGTCCTAGTGGAAGTGTTTTCTGACTGCGGGTCCTAGTGGAAGTGTTTTCTGACTGCGGGTCCTAGTGGAAGTGTTTTCTGACTGCGGGTCCTAGTGCCGGCTGGTTTCAGGTCTGTGGTCGGCTCTGGCTTGCTGCATATACGTGGCTTGGAAACAAGTCTGCACCATGCCTCTGCTCACCTCTCCACCCGGATGCACCATGCCTCTGCTCACCTCTCCACCCGGATGCACCATGCCTCTGCTCACCTCTCCACCCGGATGCACCATGCCTCTGCTCACCTCTCCACCCGGATGCACCATGCCTCTACTCACCCCTCCACCCGGATGCACCATGCCTCTACTCACCCCTCCACCCGGATGCACCATGCCTCTACTCACCTCTCCACCCGGATGCACCATGCCTCTACTCACCTCTCCACCCGGATGCACCATGCCTCTACTCACCTCTCCACCCGGATGCACCATGCCTCTGCTCACCTCTCCACCCGGATGCAACAGCTGCCTCCGCCTGAGTCAGAGGATCACTGAGCTGGAGGGGTGAATTTCAACCCTGCACCAGATCAAGGAAGATGAGCAGCACATTGACTCGATGGTTGCCTTAGCAACATCCAGGCTGGCTGAAAATGACATCACTCTCCCCTGGCTTGGCATTACCACCATCGGAGAGCCAGGAGATCCTTCACTGCTCTGCTCCCTCTGCCCCAGAGCCCTGGATTGTTGCTCGGGAGAAATAAACATGTCAGAAGGCGTTCCTCTGGGGCCTGGACCACCACCTCACGAGGACAGTGGAAAGGCAGACAGTCACCGCCTCTCACTCCTGTAGAAGTCCTTCACCTCAGCGATAACTTCCATGCTCTGGAGTGGTTACATACATTCTAGCCCACCCAGCCTGCACCTCCTGCTGGTTTTCCTGATGCCTCAGCTGCCCCTCCAGTGCCCAGCCCCACTACTGCGACCCCTGTCGTTCCTGCTCCTGCCCCTGTCGTCCCTGCTCCTGCCCCTGTCGTCCCTGCTCCTGCTCCTGTCGTCCCTGCTCCTGCCCCTGTTGCTCCAGCTGCGTCTACATCCAGCCCATACACAACCAGATCCCGGCATCCTCAGTCCAGCAGATCCTACAGATCCCATAATCCACCTGGTTCATCTCAGCCAGACCACCCTCCCCATCGACCATTGTCCTCGGGAGCTCCATCGTGAGGTATATTAGAGTGGGGGGGGGGTTACACCTACTGTTTTCCTGGAGCCTGTGTGTCAGACATCCTGGAACAGCTACCCACAGCACTACAACACCACCCGGAGTGCACCAGGCTCATTGTGCACGTTGGGTCGAATGACACCAGGAAACAGCAGCCTGAGATGTTAAAGGGGGATTTCAGACCTGGTGACACTCCTGTTCACAGGTAAAAGGATCCTGATTTCTGGTCCAATTCCAATTCTTGGACGTGGCTACGGCCGCTTCTCCAGGCTTCTCTCTCCACAGCTGCTCAAGGCAGAGTGCACAACCCTGGGAATCCACTTCATTGACCTCTTCTGGAACCGCAGTGATATAGTGACTAGAAGAGAGATGGACTCCATCCCAACCAACACTTTCTCTCTGCAAACATGGCCTTGCCATCCTCCACACTGACATGCCCCCACCAGGTAATCACCACCATGCCAATAGAACAAAGTCAGTTAAATCAATTACCTTGGATGGTTACTACAGTCTGTCATGGTCACTACAAGGGACTGGACTACTAAACAAATACTCCCTAAACTCTCCCAGTCAGGCAGTCTGTTAGGGTTAGGGTTAGGGTTAGGGTTAGTCCCTAAACTCTCCCAGTCAGACAGTCTGTTAGGGTTAGGGTTAGGGTTAGGGTTAGGGTTAGTCCCTAAACTCTCCCAGTCAGACAGTCTGTTAGGGTTAGGGTTAGGGTTAGGGTTAGGGTTAGTCCCTAAACTCTGCCAGTCCAACAGTCTGTTAGGGTTAGGGTTAGGGTTAGTCCCTAAACTCTGCCAGTCCAACAGTCTGTTAGGGTTAGGGTTAGGGTTAGGGTTAGGGTTAGTCCCTAAACTCTGCCAGTCCAACAGTCTGTTAGGGTTAGGGTTAGGGTTAGGGTTAGGGTTAGTCCCTAAACTCTGCCAGTCCAACAGTCTGTTAGGGTTAGGGTTAGGGTTAGGGTCAGGGTTAGGGTTAGTCCCTAAACTCTGCCAGTCCGACAGTCTGTTAGGGTTAGGGTTAGGGTTAGGGTTAGGGTTAGGGTTAGGGTTAGTCCCTAAACTCTGCCAGTCTGACAGTCTGTTAGGGTTAGGGTTAGGGTTAGGGTTAGTCCCTAAACTCTGCCAGTCCAACAGTCTGTTAGGGTTAGGGTTAGGGTTAGGGTTAGGGTTAGGGTTAGTCCCTAAACTCTGCCAGTCTGACAGTCTGTTAGGGTTAGGGTTAGGGTTAGGGTTAGTCCCTAAACTCTGCCAGTCCGACAGTCTGTTTTCAGTCTAATTTCATCCCAGTTAACAGTCACAACTGGCAACATGTGAGATCCACTAAACATCAGTTAACCTGTACTACTGTACTACTGTACTACTGTACTACTACATCAGTTAACCTGTACTACTGTACTACTGTACTACTGTACTACTGTACTACTACATCAGTTAACCTGTACTACTGTACTACTGTACTACTGTACTACTGTACTACTACATCAGTTAACCTGTACTACTGTACTACTGTACTACTGTACTACTACATCAGTTAACCTGTACTACTGTACTACTGTACTACTGTACTACTGTACTACTACATCAGTTAACCTGTACTACTGTACTACTGTACTACTGTACTACTGTACTACTACATCAGTTAACCTGTACTACTGTACTACTGTACTACTGTACTACTGTACTACTACATCAGTTAACCTGTACTACTGTACTACTGTACTACTGTACTACTGTACTACTACATCAGTTAACCTGTACTACTGTACTACTGTACTACTGTACTACTGTACTACTACATCAGTTAACCTGTACTACTGTACTACTGTACTACTGTACTACTGTACTACTACATCAGTTAACCTGTACTACTGTACTACTGTACTACTGTACTACTACATCAGTTAACCTGTACTACTGTACTACTGTACTACTGTACTACTACATCAGTTAACCTGTACTACTGTACTACTGTACTACTGTACTACTGTACTACTACATCAGTTAACCTGTACTACTGTACTACTACATCAGTTAACCTGTACTACTGTACTACTACATCAGTTAAACTGTACTACTGTACTACTGTACTACTGTACTACTGTACTACTACATCAGTTAAACTGTACTACTGTACTACTGTACTACTGTACTACTGTACTACTACATCAGTTAAACTGTACTACTGTACTACTGTACTACTGTACTACTGTACTACTACATCAGTTAACCTGTACTACTGTACTACTGTACTACTACATCAGTTAACCTGTACTACTGTACTACTGTACTACTGTACTACTACATCAGTTAACCTGTACTACTGTACTACTGTACTACTGTACTACTACATCAGTTAAACTGTACTACTGTACTACTGTACTACTACATCAGTTAACCTGTACTACTGTACTACTACATCAGTTAAACTGTACTACTGTACTACTGTACTACTACATCAGTTAAACTGTACTACTGTACTACTACATCAGTTAAACTGTACTACTGTACTACTACATCAGTTAACCTGTACTACTGTACTACTGTACTACTGTATCAGTTAAACTGTACTACTGTACTACTACATCAGTTAACCTGTACTACTGTACTACTGTACTACTACATCAGTTAAACTGTACTACTGTACTACTACATCAGTTAACCTGTACTACTGTACTACTGTACTACTGTACTACTGTATCAGTTAAACTGTACTACTGTACTACTGTATCAGTTAAACTGTACTACTGTACTACTGTACTACTGTACTACTGTATCAGTTAAACTGTACTACTGTACTACTACATCAGTTAACCTGTACTACTGTACTACTGTACTACTGTACTACTGTATCAGTTAACCTGTACTACTGTACTACTGTACTACTACATCAGTTAACCTGTACTACTGTACTACTACATCAGTTAAACTGTACTACTGTACTACTACATCAGTTAACCTGTACTACTGTACTACTGTACTACTACATCAGTTAAACTGTACTACTGTACTACTGTACTACTGTACTACTACATCAGTTAAACTGTACTACTGTACTACTACATCAGTTAACCTGTACTACTGTACTACTGTACTACTACATCAGTTAAACTGTACTACTGTACTACTGTACTACTGTACTACTACATCAGTTAACCTGTACTACTGTACTACTGTACTACTACATCAGTTAAACTGTACTACTGTACTACTGTACTACTACATCAGTTAAACTGTACTACTGTACTGCTGTACTACTCGTGGTGTAACTGCAAGTCATCTGATCTCCATCCCATTAAATGTTCCACATCCTGCACTAAGAAAGACTGGATGGAAAAAAATGGATATGGCACTTCTCAATGTCCGATCACTAAGCAATAAGACTTTTGTTATTAACAAACTCATATCTGAACATAAAATTGACTGCATGTTTTTAACAGAAACCTGGTTAAATAGACAGACCTGCTGTTCTTATTGAGACGTCCCCTCCATGCTGTAGTTTAGACCATTCTACAAGGCATGGTAAAAAAGGCGGTGGGACAGCCTCTATATTTGCTGACGCCCTAAACAGAAATATCCCTATTGGTGATTTGTGCTCCTTTGAGCATCATGCTATACTGTTAAAATCCCAACCCCCTGTGCTTGTTATAATGATATATATCGACCCCCCAAACAGTTTTCAAATCTTTTTGGATGACTTCACCGAAATGTTGTCTATTGTCAGTACCAATTATGACAACATGACATCATCGGTGACTTTAATCTACATGTGGATAACGCGGTCGACTCTAAAGCCGCTGAGTTCCTAAATTTGTTGAGCTCTCTGGGTTTTATTCAACATGTTAATGGACCGACTCACAACCGCGGTCATACGTTGGATCTAATTATCACTCGTGGTCTCAGGATTGATGTGTCCTCTGTAATTGACTTGGCAATCTTACCTCTGAAGTTGCTGAAAATGTCATAAGGCATATTAATAACATTCCCCCACAGATCCTTCCTTCCTCTTGTGATGATTTAGTCAACAATTTGAATAATAAGCTGAAGACCAGCCAAACGTAAGAAGATTCCATGTGAACAGAAACCATCATGGCGAACTGAGGATGTTATTAACTTAAAGAACAAATGTAGAAAAGCGTCAGTGGAGAAAAACTAAGCTGCAAGTCCATCATGACATTGTTAAAGAACACCTCACTATCTTAATAAAGCAATTAGAAATGCAAGACAAGCTCATTTCTCAAAGCTGATTTCTAAAAATCATAATAATCCCAGAATGTGTTTCTCAACTATTGCCAGCCTCATAAATCAGCTCCACGAAGCCACTCTTTCATCACCTCAACATCAACATGTGAAGAGTTTGCAGCAGAGACAAGATGACAAAAATCAGGTTGGATCTAAACCATGTTATACTGAATGTGCGTGAGCCCCTGTCTTTGGACACTTTCCCTCTGCCTAAGACTGCTATGAATGATTTTGCTGCTGTTGATAAAGAAATGCTCAAGAACGAACAAATGCAATTAAAACCCTCCACCTGCTCACTTGACCATATTATTGACCCTATCCTTGACCCTATCCTTGACCCTATCCCTGATCCTATCCCCACCACCTTTTTTAAGACAGTGTTTAATTGTCTTGAGGATGAAGTGCTAGTGATTGTTTAATTGTCTAGAGGATGAAGTGCTAGTGATTGTTTAATTGTCTAGAGGATGAAGTGCTAGTGATTGTTTAATTGTCTAGAGGATGAAGTGCTAGTGATTGTAAATCACATCTTGCTGACTGGTATTTTCCCCCTGTTACTGAAAACTGCTGTTGTGAAACCTCTCCTAAAGAAAAGTAACCTGGATCCTTCAGTGCTAAACAATTTCAGGCCAATTTCAAACCTTTGTTTTTTAAGTAAAATTTGTGAAAAATTAGTATTCAAACAGCTAAATGATGACCTACATTTCAGCTGTATATTTGACAAGTTTCAATCTGGCTTTCGTCCTCAACACAGCACTGAGACAGTGCTAGTTAAAGTTGTAAATGACCTGAGAACGAACATGGATCACAAGAAACTCTCAATATTAGTACTTTTAGACTTAAGCGCTGCTTCTGATACAGTCGACCATGACATCCTTATTACCAGACTACAGAAGTGTGTTGGCCTCTCTGGCTCAGTTTTAGATTGGTTTAGGACTTATCTGTCCGGCAGAGACTATTTTGTCTCCACTGGTGACCACTCCTCGGCTAACACTAGCATAACATTTGGGGTTCCTCAAGGCTCCATTCTGGGACCTGTGTTGTTCAGTCTCTATATGCTGCCACTGGGAAATATCATCAGAGAACACAGGATTAATTTTCATAGCTATGCTGATGATACACAACTGTACATCTCTTTATCACTTAATGACATCAGTCCTATTGATAAACTGGTTCAATGCATGGATCATATCAACTTGTGGATATCACATCATTTCTTGCAATTGAACAAACATAAGACAGGTTTTAATTATCGGAGCAAAGGTACAGAGAGAGATACTGTGCACTAACCTAAAATCCCTGGCACAAAACGCCAAACCCCTAGAAAAAAATCTTGGCGTGCTTCTAGACCCTGATTTAAATTTTGAATCTCACATCAGTAATCTCACTAAAACCACCTTTTATCACCTTAGAAATATTGCAACCGTTTCTCTCCCAGTCAGATACTGAGAGACTTCTACATGCTTTAACTAGTCAGATACTGAGAGACTTCTACATGCTTTAACTAGTCAGATACTGAGAGACTTCTACATGCTTTAACTAGCAGCTTGATTACTGCAACGCTCTCCTTTCTGCTCTACCTCAGAAAGCTCTAAATAAGCTCCAGATCATTCAGAATGCAGCAGCATGTGTACCGACCAAGACCAGAAGCAGAGCACACATCTCACCTGTCCTAAAGCAGAGCACACATCTCACCTGTCCTAAAGCAGAGCACACATCTCACCTGTCCTAAAGCAGAGCACACATCTCACCTGTCCTAAAGTCCCTTCATTGGTTGCTAGTACAGCCATCCCACTGCTGCATGTTCATATGCACTCACAGTCGATTCAGAAACATGGACTCTACATTGTCAATGCTGAGAGATGAATCCATGAACAGTTATTGTTTGTATAGAACCTTTTTGATGGCATCTCTGATTTCTCCTCTCCTCTCCTCTCCTCCCCTCCCCTCCCCTCCCCTCTCCTCTCCTCTCCTCTCCTCTCCTCTCCTCTCCTCTCGTCTCGTCTCGTCTCGTCTCGTCTCGTCTCGTCTCCTCTCGTCTCCTCTCGTCTCCTCTCCTCTCCTCTCCTCTCCTCTCCTCCCCTCCCCTCCCCTCTCCTCTCCTCCCCTCCCCTCCCCTCTCCTCTCCTCTCCTCTCCTCCCCTCCCCTCTCCTCTCCTCTCCTCCTCTCCTCTCCTCTCCTCTCCTCTCCTCTCCTCTCCTCTCCTCTCCTCTCCTCTCCTCTCTAGTACCTGGTGTTCTTCTCTATTGTGTGGCTGGATTTCAAAGGCCAGATCAGATCAGATCAGATATGTCTCTGCTTCAAGGCTTCCAGTCACAAGGTCCTGGCTCCGCCTCTCATACCCTCTCTGTTCTTCACACACAGAGACAGATGGGGGGGTGGGGGATGGGGGGGGGGGGGGCAGGGGAGAGGAGGGAGTGAGAGAGAGAGAGAGAGAGAGAGAGAGAGAGAGAGAGATTGTTCTGCTGCCCACACAAACACAGTAAT
>NW_028153229.1:7500-12500 GCF_951799395.1 Argentina silus
TGTAACTCCTCCCCTCCCCTCTACACTGGACATCGGCGGCCATTTTGTGAATCGCAGTTTCTCTCACCTCCAATAACGTCCCTAGTGGAGACTGATCTGATTGGCTCGAGGTTTTCTGACTATGATAAGCAGCCAAACAGACGTTCATATCAGATCAAAGACTGAATTATTGTCCATTTCTTTCTACACTTCTGAAGAGGTTCTATACAGGTGGTCACACGCTCTGACAGCCACATGGTACAGTGACGTGGTATGAAGCCTCTCGTCTCCTGATGATCAGCTGAGCTCTTCTATACTGTGGATGGATGATCTTAGTGCACCTGCTACACTTCTGACACAGGAAATGAAACCCCAGTACAGGATGTGACATCATGTATTTAGCAGACGCCTTTATACAAAGCATTTGTATAAGTAAGTGAATCATCTATCCATCAGTCATCATAAGACAAGTTATTTATGCTCAGGCCAGGGTTAAGGTTAGGGGTTAGGGGGTTAGGGTTAGGGTTAGGGTTAGGGGTTAGGGGTTAGGGCCGTATGCAGTCACAATGTTAGAAGAAGGAAGAATTACTTTTTTATTTTTTTAACAGGAGAGAAACTTGTACAGGGGGGTAGTGGGGGTGAAGACGTCTTTAGGGTTAGGGTTAAGGTTAGTACAGGAGGGTAGTGGGGGTGAAGAGGTCTTTAGGAGGGACCGTTAAGATGTAGCCTGAAGTTCCACCAGCGGGGCGCCAGGACAGTGAAAAGCCATGACCGAGTAATCTAGAGTAATCTAGAGTAATCTAGAACATTGTCTAGAACATTGTCTTGCAGCTTCAGGTCTCCTGATGAACTCTCCTGGTTTTCAAGTTTATTGTTACGTCTCAGACACTAGTGCAGGGAGTAAAATTCTTAGGCTCGGTTCCATGACAATGCAGCATCCAATACAAATAATATAAATAATACAAGTAATACAAATACGCAGTATACAATAAGTGACATAGTACAAGATAAGTGAGACAGTTGGACAGTGACGATTGTTGGAGACACATAAGCCGTTGGTGTAAGAGGTGTTGTTAAAGTGACTGTGTGCTGGTAGAGTCCATTCTATGGGTGCGCTGGTAGAGTCCATTCTGTGGGTGTGCTGGGGGTAAAGTCATGGGTTTGGGGTAGGCTTGTTCATGAGCCTGATGGCCTGGGGGAAGTAGCTGTTGGAGAGCCTCAGAGATTTGGCCCTGAGGCTCCGGAGGAGGCTCCGTCTTTTGGACGGCATCAGTTCAAACAGGCTGTGGTTGGGGTGGCTGGGGTCCCTGATGAGACATGCTGAGACATCGTTTGTTGTATAAGTCCTGGATGGAGGGAAACTCACATCCACTGATGCGCTCAGCTGTCCGCACCACCTTCTGCAGCGCCTTGCGGTTGAGGGCGGTGCAGTTGCCATGCCAGGCAGTGATGCATCCCATCAGGATACTCTCAGTAGTGCCCCTGTAGAAGGCTCGCAGGATCTTGGGCCCCATGCCAACCTTCCTCAGCCGCCTGAGGTGAAAGAGGCGATGCTGTGCCTTTTTCACCACCTGATTGGTGTGCTCGTCCCAGGTGAGGTCGTCGGAGATATGGACGCCAAGGAACTTAAAGCTGTTGACCCTCTCTACTGCGGACCCGTTGATGGTGATAGGGTCCTGTTCCCGGCCTTTCTTCCTGAAGTCCACCACCAGCTCCTTGGTCTTGTCAGTGTTGAGAGAGAGGTTGTTCTCCTGGCTGTACTGGGCCAGGCGGTCGACCTCTCTCCTGTAGGCCGTCTCATCGCCGTCTGTGATCAGGCCAATCACTGTGGTGTCATCAGCAAATTTGATCACAGAGTTGGAGCCATGAGTGGCCACACAGTCGTGGGTGTACAGGGAGTAGAGGAGGGGACTCAGGACACAGCCCTGGGGGGCTCCAGTGTTGAGGGTCAGGGGGGTGGAGGTCTTCGAGCACATTCTCACCACCTGTCGTCGGTCCGACATGAAGTCCAGTGTCCAATCACATAGTCCGGGGTTGAGGCCTAGGTTCCTCAGCTTGGTGTCCAGCCTGGAGGGGACAATAGTATTGAATGGTGAACTGTAGTCAACGAACTACTAGCTGCGCAGCCAGGTCTCCCTTTGAAGTCTGAGATGGTGTGTAGCCTTTGCCACATGCTGCGTGAGTTGTTGCTGCATAGTTGTGACTCTATCTTATTGCTGCATTCCCGTTTTGGCTACCTTGATCACTCTGCGGAGGTCGTAGCGGGCTTTCTTGTCATTGGTGATGTCACCGGATTTGAAGGCTGTATCTCTCGCAGTGAGTGCAGCTCTGACTGTGCTATTAGTCCACGGTTTCTGATTTGGAAACAGCCGGACAGTCTTTGTGGGGACAACTTCCTGTATTCCGTGTTGTATGAATCCCATGACTCCTTGCGCATACCCATGTAGGTCGTCATTCATCTCGCGGTAGATTTCCCAGCCCGCGTCGTCCAGGTAGTCTTGTAGAACAGCCTCTGTCTCCTTGGACCAAACCTGGATCGTTCTCACGGTGGGTGGAGCGAGTTTCAGCTTGTGTCTGTAGGCGGGCAGAAGCAGGATGGAGGAGTGGTCTGATTTGCTGAACAGAGGTCGAAGGAGGTGTTTGTAGGCATGACGGAAGGGGGTGTAACAGTGATCGAGAATACTTCCGGCACGCGTGTTTACATCAATGTGTTGGTAAAGTTTGGGAGTTGCTTGTTTCAGCGATGCCCGGTTGAAATCGCCCACCACAATAAGAGCGGCCTCTGGGTGCTTGTTTTCTGTGTTGCTGACTAAGTCATAAAGTTTGCTGAGCGCTGTACTTTGTACATGTTTGCTAATGGTCTAATGTACACTACTATTGCTACAACGGCAGTGAATTCGCGGGGTAGGCAGTGAGGGCGTCACAGAAGCGCTAGGTATTCTAAGTCTGGGGAGCAGAAAGTCTTATGGGTATGAACACTCTCTGGTTTGCACCAAGTGTTATTGATCATAAAACACACCCCACCTCCTTTGCTTTGTCCAGAAAGTTCTGCTGACCTGTCTGCGTGGAAGACGGAGAACCCCGGAGGAACAATCGCCTGGTCCGGTGTGTTTTCCGTAAGCCAGGTTTCAGTCAGACAAATGATGTTACAGTCTCTTGTTTCTCTCTGGAAGACAATCCTTGCAATCCTTGCTGGTTTTGGGTACGTAGTCATCAGTTCTCTCATGTGCAGTAGTGCATCTCTGTCATATCTAAGGTAGCAGGCTACTTTAGAAGGTAAAATAACAATAAAATAAGCAAAAAGCTGCATTGTCGTTCAGGAGCCCGAGGCACGGCAGCCATACTGGGCGCCATCTTGGTAAAGACGCGTGTTGGTGATGATACAGAACTCTGAAGGGTTCTAAAGAGTTCTGGAGGGTTCTGGAGGGTTCTGAAGGGTTCTGGAGGGTTCTGAGCTGAATCTAGCACACCTCGACCCCCCAGGTCAACAGTAATGACCTACTGCCTCTTCTTACCTCTGTCACTACCGTCTGCTTAACCTCTGACCTTTACTTAACCTCTGACCTTTTTATAAATCAAAGTGTATTGTAACTAGAACTTGTGTTCATTTGAATAATCTTGTGTGTTTTGATATGGTTGATCAGGGCAGCGGTGTTTAGCCAACCAGGGTCAACTTAGTCACGCCCACCAATACAAACTGACCAATGAGGTGCTTGCTGCTGAAAGAGCTGGTTATGTGACACAGAAGCGTTGATAGAATGAAACATGTTCAGGATGCTGGTGGTGGAACTTTCTAGAAGCTTGTGTTGGTGTGAGGAAGCTACGTTTACTTGTTGGGCTGCATCTTCTAACATGTTGATGACATCACCACCATCTAAAATGGCTGACTGGGATGGTAGATGACATCACAGTGACATCACACAGTCAGACTGTTGTACATACAGAAGAACATTTTGAATGTTGCTGATTTTGTTACTTCTTAATCCTCTTGAATATATTAATTGATAATCGACAGGTTTCAGTATCCTGTATATTTCAGACTCTGTTTGACAGGGTGCTACTATGGTTACTATGGTTACTATGTTCTTCACTTCTCTTAGGTTTTGTATTGTTCGCCATCTTGACACTGATGAAGACATGAAAAGATGATATTTGTGGCCGTGGTTCTAATGTATTAAATATGTTTTGTGTTCATTTCTAACCGTAAGACACAGAGGTTAGAACTCTGTCATAGTGGATGTGTACTTTCAAACACCAGAATAAACTTTTGCTTCAAGTCTCTGGAGTCACGTGATTTTCCTCTGCTGTCAGAAGCATCAGATCTCCTAAAGCTAAACACTGTTATCACCACCTGGTGATCACCCTGGAGACGATCACAGTCAGATCACCCTGGAGACGATCCCACAGCCAGTCCCCTCCGAGACTCTGCTGGTGTAAAATCAGTCAACTTTTATTACATCAAAACACACCAGCCAGCGTTCACAAACATCAACTAGTCTGTGAAGGTTGCATCTCAAACCCAGGGGAGGCTGGAAGACCTGGGGAGGCTGAGGGAGGTAGAACACCAGGGGAGGCTGGGGGAGGTAGAAATCGGAGGACGGGCTCATTGTAATGCGTGGAACAGAATGAGGAATTCCTTATTCCATTCCATGCATTAGAATGAGCCTGTCCTCTGATTTCTATCACCACCAGCCTCTCCTGCTCAAACCTTCACAGATATGGAACTGTAAGTGGTGGTTTGGCTGCTTCCATGTCTGAAGCTGGCGTTGTCCTCTGAACAATGAGTGTTTCATTGTGGTGTTTCCTAATTAGGTATAAACAATATTTATCTCAATCTGGGTATTCCAAAAATCTCAATAGCCTGAGATAATCTATAACACACACTCACACTCACACACACACTAACACACACTCACACACACTCACATACACAAACACACACAAACATACACTAACACACACACTAACACACACTCACACACACTCACACACACTAACACACACTCACACACACTAACACA
>NW_028153228.1:2500-5000 GCF_951799395.1 Argentina silus
CTTAACCTTTTAAGACGTTTCTTATTACCGACACTTATTCCACCTCCAGAGAGAGCAGGCAGGGCAGAGAGAGCCTGGGTGACCAGTGTTCAGAGGCACCAGATGACTGTAAAACACTCTCAATTAAGATTTGTAAGGACAAAGGAGATTTGTCTCCCACTGTTCTCTTCCTGTACCCTGTTTGGATAATGTGACTATTTATTTGGGAACGTTTAGTTGGAGGGAAGCTTCATTATTGTAAGCATGCGTTGAAGGAGAGTTGATGTTATTGGTAGTCGTTGATTGTACAACCTGTGAAAGGAGATCTCCTGATAAATGCTGCTTTGAAAAGGGCTTCCCTGCAAAGGAAACAACATTCTTGTGTTTCCTGGAATGTTACAGTAGGAATGCCCCCCTCATTCTTGTCTATTCAACCGCGACCTTTGAACCATCGCTCGTCATTACAGACCCAACTTTTTATCAAAACACAGACAACAAACAGAGGTTGGCGTTCACACATTCCTCTCCCCCCTCTGTTAGTTCAATCTAATCTATTAGCTATTCTCCCCATTCCTCTTCTCTCTTTTCTTTCTCCTAGCGAGAGGTCGTGGTGATTTGGAGCCAGGTGGTTCACACATGCAGGACCCCCTTCATCTGCCCCCCCCCCCCTCCATTCTTTTATCTGATGACATTAGGGATACGCTGGGAGCCCCCCCCCCCCCCCCCCCCACACACACACACACCTCCACAGCCCTCAGGCCTGATAGCATTGATAGCTTTCATAGCTTTCATAGCACTGATAGCATTGATAGCTTTCATAGCATTGATAGCATTGATAGCACTGATAGATTTGATAGCTTTCATAGCATGCCCGGCTAGTTGATGATAGCATTCATAGATATGGTAATGTTACATTTATTACATTCATGGCATTTAGCAGACGCCTTTATCCAAAGCGACTCACAACAAATACATTTGTCTAAGTAAGTGAATCATCTATACTTCAGTCATCATAAGATAATGTAATCAATGCTCAGACCAGGGGCCATAGGCAGTCACAATGCTAGAAGAAGGATTTTTTTTTTAAATTATTATTATTAAAAAAAGAAATTGTAACAGGAGAGAAACTGTAATAGCCTGGCTAGTTGTTGATAACATGCTTAGCTGTGGTAATGGACTAGCTCGGCTAGCTGATGCCTAGCCACTAGTAGCGAAGCAGAGAGTGGATGGATGGATGGATGGATGGATGGATGGATGGATGGATGGATGGATGGATGGATGGATGGATGGATGGATGGATGGATGGATGGGGCTGATGTCGGAGTGAATCCTGATCACAGGGGGTTTCACTAGATGGCCTGGTACTGTAGAGTCTACATTAATGAGGGAGTCAATCAGCTGTTTGACTTGATTTAGGGTTGAGGTTAGAGGTTATGGTTCGGTAAGGGTTAGGATTTAGGGTTAGGCATGAGGTTAGAGGTTATGGTTCGGTAAGGGTTAGGGTTTAGGGTTAGGCATGAGGTTAGAGGTTATGGTTCGGTAAGGGTTAGGTTTTAGGGTTAGGCATGAGGTTAGAGGTTATGGTTCGGTAAGGGTTAGGGTTTAGGGTTAGGCATGAGGTTAGAGGTTATGGTTCGGTAAGGGTTAGGTTTTAGGGTTAGGCATGAGGTTAGAGGTTATGGTTCGGTAAGGGTTAGGGTTTAGGGTTAGGCATGAGGTTAGAGGTTATGGTTCGGTAAGGGTTAGGTTTTAGGGTTAGGCATGAGGTTAGAGGTTATGGTTCGGTAAGGGTTAGGGTTTAGGGTTAGGCATGAGGTTAGAGGTTATGGTTCGGTAAGGGTTAGGTTTTAGGGTTAGGCATGAGGTTAGAGGTTATGGTTCGGTAAGGGTTAGGGTTTAGGGTTAGGCATGAGGTTAGAGGTTATGGTTCGGTAAGGGTTAGGATTTAGGGTTAGGCATGAGGTTAGAGGTTATGGTTCGGTAAGGGTTAGGGTTTAGGGTTAGGCATGAGGTTAGAGGTTATGGTTCGGTAAGGGTTAGGTTTTAGGGTTAGGCATGAGGTTAGAGGTTATGGTTCGGTAAGGGTTAGGGTTTAGGGTTAGGCATGAGGTTAGAGGTTATGGTTCGGTAAGGGTTAGGTTTTAGGGTTAGGCATGAGGTTAGAGGTTATGGTTCGGTAAGGGTTAGGGTTTAGGGTTAGGCATGAGGTTAGAGGTTATGGTTCGGTAAGGGTTAGGTTTTAGGGTTAGGCATGAGGTTAGAGGTTATGGTTCGGTAAGGGTTAGGGTTTAGGGTTAGGCATGAGGTTAGAGGTTATGGTTCGGTAAGGGTTAGGTTTTAGGGTTAGGCATGAGGTTAGAGGTTATGGTTCGGTAAGGGTTAGGGTTTAGGGTTAGGCATGAGGTTAGAGGTTATGGTTCGGTAAGGGTTAGGTTTTAGGGTTAGGCATGAGGTTAGAGGTTATGGTTCGGTAAGGGTTAGGGTTTAGGGTTAGGCATGAGGTTAGAGGTTATGGTTCGGT
>NW_028153228.1:10000-12500 GCF_951799395.1 Argentina silus
CAGGTGTGTCTTCTGTGTGAGAGCACGGATCAGGGACCCTGAATCACATTATTTATTAAAGCACCTCACCCCTGTTAACCACCTGGCCCGGAGTGTGTGTCTTTGTGTGTGTGTGTGTGTGTGTGTGTGTGTGTGTGTGTGGGTGTTTCCCTGGAGGTGTTGAGTCTCTCCAAAGTCTCATACCTCGCTTCCACCACTGTGTCACACCGCAGCTTTGTCACAAACACACACACACACACACACACACACACACACACACACACACACACACACACACACACACACACACACACACACACACACACAACAACAACAACACCAGCACACACACCTCTACACTCCCAGAGAAAGGCTGTAAGAACTGCGGAAGCACTCCTTCCTATGTATGTGTGTGTGTGTGTGTGTGTGTGGGGGGGGGGGGGGGTGAAGAAGCCAAACAAAGCGGGTGATAAACTCAGAGCTGGTGTTTCTAGGGGATGTTTGGGTTCTGGATCTCAGTCATGGGTAGCAAAACAAGGGGGCCCACACTCCGTGCCGTAGGGGGAGCAGGAGACACCTGGCTGGGCTGATCTGTGGTGGAAGGCCTTGGAGCGTTTTGACTGGGTCTTTTTTTTTTTTTTTTTTTACATACTTACCACATTGAGAGATTTAGATTAGATTTCCTGAGTGAATATTTTGTTTGAAAAAGCGTTTTGTAAGTCTTTTAATCCAGTCTGTCTATCGTAGAGTATAAGAAGAAAGCCTTCATACACAGTAGTTCATTATGAAGGGACACAATACACTCGTTTTGATTGTAAAAAGGTGTATTGTATACATACATATATTTGTTTCACATATGTCTCGTATTAACAAGAGAAATATCCTCCTCCAGACAGGATTAGAATATCAAGTGTGTTGACAGCTCAAGCTTGATTCATTTTCACGCACACGTACACACACACGCACGCACGCGTGCACGCACGCACGCACGCACACACAGACACACACACACACACACACACACACACACACACACACACATTTTGATAGGAATCCTGCCAGAAACAATTAACACTGACTCCCTGGGGGATGCAGCCACAAGCCCGCTCTGTGATGGTGTTCCGGAGTTGGGGTGTCCACATCTGTGCCTGATTACCACAACAATGAAGCCCAGCGCCTCCTGCCTTAATGAGAAACCTCTTTAAGCCTCGTTCGAGGACCCCGGCAACAAAGCCCCCCTATAACCCACCCCCCAGCTCCTGGGTAAAGCCTATTCATGGAACATCTCGGCTTCGATTCTCCATTGACTAAACTCTCCTCTCCTCCCAAGAAAACCTCCTTGTCTGTTTTCCTGACTTGGCCACTCATTTAGGCCTCTACCTGTGGCTCACATGATTCTTGGTAAACAGAAGAAGGGGTAATCTGGGGTCCTGCAGCTCTCAGGGTAAAGAGAGTCAGAGACGGGGGGTGGGGGGGGGGGGGGGGGGGCATTGTGACTCGTGTGGACTCAGCTGGACTGAGATGAGCAAACACACACACACACACACACACACACACACATACACATACACACACGGCACAGCGGCCATTTTGGTTTGACTGGTATGGGCAAACAGAGCGGGGAATCATGGGGGAGTGGGGTGCGTCGAAATAGTTGAAAGTGGCTTCCTTTCCTCCTCTCCTCTCTTCCTCTCCTCTCTTCCTCTCCTTTCCTCTGTCGACACTGTCATGGAAGCATATTCCTCGTAGGAACGACGAGACCTCAGTCCCAAATGTGTGTAACAGCAGCCTGAGTGATCGCCCTCGTACGCTAATACAGTAGCCTAGCTCCCACTTCAAAGCTGTTGTTTTCATTTGTAGTCGGGCTCGTTGAAGGATACACCACACACACACACACACACACACACACACACACACACACCACCCCCCCCACACACACACACACACACCACCACCACCCCCCCCCCACCCCCCCACAAACACACACACACACACCCCCCCACCCCCCCACAAACACACACACACACATTGAAGTATACAAAACACAATACGACACAGTGCTCACCACAGCACAGCAGTGTCTGCTTCTCATCAGAGAGAGACGTGTCGAGAGTTTACCCGGCAGCAGGCTTCTGATTCGTCGTCTCCCCGATGTAAATGGTTAATTAATGACAACGCCGTGTGTTTATTGGTCTCCTTAGCTAAATGAGCAGAGACTTCTCCGCCCTCGGAGTTGTAAAATGTCAGTCTGTGGGCTGATTGGCAGGAGCGCCTTGTGTGGTCTGGGCTCCTATTGGGGGAGGGGGAGGGGAGGGGAGGGGGGGGGGGTTTATGAGCTCCTGTAATCGCCAGGCGTTAAACTCAACAATTAGGAGCTGCTATATTGTCGCTGGTTTATGGCAGACACACACACACACACACACACACAGTCTCAACACCTCCTCTGGCTGACTCTGACTCACACAATACGGCTTTATTAAGACTAGAGCCCCAACCCCTCTCTCTCTCTCTCTCTCTCTCT
>NW_028153228.1:25000-26969 GCF_951799395.1 Argentina silus
TCTCCTGGTAACCACACACTAAACTGCCCTTGTCCCTTGGCTGGTTTTGGGGGTCTTTTGTGTGTTTGTCCTTGGTTGGTGCTGAACAAACCTCGGTGACCCTTACGGTAAAGTCGGCTCCTTTACCACCTGGTGCTTTTATATGATTTTAAAAAGGGGGAAAACCTGAAATGCACTCTTGATGACAAATGCTTTAATGTGTGGCCTATATTCACATTGAAAGGCTGAGAGGCTGAGTGTGTGTTACAGCCTGTGTGTGTGTGTGTTTGTCTGTGTGCGTGCGTGCGTGTGCGTGCATGTATGTGTGTGTCCGTCTCTGTGTGTATGTGTCTGTGTGTGTGCGTGTGTGTGCGTGTGTGTGCGTGTATGTGTGCGTGTTCGTGTGTGTGTGTGTGTGTGTGTGTGTGTGTGCGTGTGTGTGTGCGTGCGTGTGTGTGTGTGTGTGTGTGTGTGTGTGTGTGTGTGCGTGTGTGTGTGCGTGTGTGTGTGTCTTCGCTCACACACAGTAATTTGTCAACAACAGGACTGCGTAAACATTGACATGGCGATGGTGGTAAGGTTCCATTCCATTGCATCCCAGCCTTGGGGACAAACTTCATCAAGCCAACAGTCCTCCGTTGAGTCATGGCAGAGCTCCCTCCCCTTAGAGGATAGATGATGTTCTAGCTCTGTGTCCCAACCCATGTCCGATGTGAATTATGACAGGGGGAAGAGGGGTGTGTGTGTGTGTGTGTGTGTGTGTGTGTGTGTGTGTGTGTGTGTGTGTGTGTGTGTGTGTGTGTGTGTGTGTGTGTGTGTGTGTGTGTGTGTGTGTGTGTGTGTGTGTGTGTGTGTGTGGGTATTAAACGTTCCCTAGCGATGATGCTGACTGACTCCTCGACCCTGAGTTCCGTCAGTCAGTCAGTAGAGATCCGCTGGGCTCTTAAACCAACCAGCGTCCTTTATGACCTCCCTCCAGAGCACGGAGGGGCTCGGCCGCTAACTAGAACCTTCCCTCTCCACTCCACAGCCCTCAGATAACGGGAAGGGGGTCGGGGGGGAGGGGGAGGGGGTGGGCAGGCAGGGGGGCTACCTGAGGAGAGGCGCCCCGTAGTCCCACACCAGGGGAGGCTGATGGAGGTAGAAATCGGAGGACGGGCTCATTGTAATGCATGGAATGGAATGAGGTATCATATCAAACAAATGTTTGATTCCCTTTCTGGTTCCATTTCTTGTTCCATTCCATTCCATGCATTACGGTACTCAGTCTGGGTGTGCAGGCTATGGTTCTATAGGGCTTTGGGGCTGTGGCTGGGTCCTCCAGGGGTACAGAGCCAGGGAGCTCTGGTTGGGCTATGCCCGGGGTTTGCTGGCTGGATGGCTGGTTGGCTGGCTGGTTGGTTGGCTGGCTGATTGGCTTGTGCAGGAGGGTGTTAATGATGAAGCTGTTTGCTTTGACTGTGGAGTAATATGGCCTCCCCTCTCCCTCAGCTTCTCCCTCTCCAACCATGTCCCCAGCCTCTCCCCCAGCCCCAGCCCCCAGCACCAGCACCAGCACCAGCCCCAGCCCCTCTCCCCCCAGCCCCAGCCCCAGCCCCTCTCCCGTAGCCCAGCCCCAGCCTCTACCTAGCCCCAGTCCCTCTCCCCAGCCCCAGCCCCTCTCCCCAGCCCCAGTCCCTCTCCCCCAGCCCCAGCCCCAGCCCCTCTCCCCCAGGCCCAGCCCCTCTCCCCCAGCCCCAGTCCCCCAGCCCCCAGCCCCAGTCCCCCAGCCCCAGCCCCAGTCCCTCTCCCCCAGCCCCAGTCCCCCAGCCCCAGCCCCAGCCCCTCTCCCCCAGCCCCAGTCCCTCTCCCCCAGGCCCAGCCCCAGCTCCTGGGCTGCGAGGGTGGCTGCCAATGAGCCGGCTGGGGAGTGATTAAGTTTTTAAGGAGCTGGCGGGCAGATATGGGGGTTAGAGGGTAAAGAGAGGGGATTTATTAGGGCAGTAAATTA
>NW_028153227.1:0-7500 GCF_951799395.1 Argentina silus
CCCTCTCTCTCTCTCTCTCTCTCTCTCTCTCTCTCCCTCTCTCTCTCTCTCTCCCTCTCTCTCTCTCTCTCCCTCCTCCATTCAGCTCCCTGTGTGTGTCTCTCCAGCAGCATGCTAGTCAGGCTGTCCAGCCATGTCTCCATTCATGCTAACATTGATCACAACATACCACCATCCATGCCATCTATACCACCATCCATGCCATCTATACCACCATCCATGCCATCTATACCACCAACCATGCCATCTATACCACCATCCATGCCATCTATACCACCATCTATACCACCATCCATGCCATCTATACCACCATCCATGCCATCTATACCACCATCCATGCCATCTATACCACCAACCATGCCATCTATACCACCAACCATAATACAGACACACACACACACGTACACAGATACACACACAGACTCTATTCGTGTCACTAGCTGTGTGAGCCCCTTTTTAACAATATAATACAGATCATTATACCACCAACTGGTGTGTGTGAGAGAGTCTGTATTCCCAGACTAGTTGAAGAGCTTTAGAAGAAGAGAAGGTGTCCTTGGAGACCGTGTGGAGTGTCTCTGGTGGGCTGCCGCCTGCCTGTGGAGGCGTGGTTAACCAGACCGCCAGGACCTTCGTATGACCTCTGACCTCTGTCCAGCCATGTTACATCTGGGCTGTTGAGAACATTGAGTTGTCCTCCCTGAGATTCCCATAGACCTGTCTCCTGTAGGGGGGGGGGGGGGGGGGCTCAGAAACCCACAGGGACCCCCCCAGCCCCCAGCCCCAGGACAGGGAGATAAGAGGTCTGTCCTCTGGAGACTAACCCCTGCCCCCCCCAGACTAGAGTCTTCGCCCCCCGGCCCCCCCATGCTAGAGTCTCTGCCCCCCCCCAGGCTACAGGCTGCCACGCTGCTTTACCAGTGATGGATAGGACACGACCCCCCCCCCCCAGTTCCAACTTGGACTGTTGTCTCTCTGTGGCCGCATCCCAATTCTGTTCCCTGTCCTCATCTCCTCCCCCCCCTCCTTCAGGGAGTATTTAGCTGGTGGAGGAGCACTTTGGCTGCAGATTAACCGACACGTCACTCTCCTCCTCTGTGAGATGAAACCCAACACCGGCCCTCCCTCCCTCCCCCTCCCCCTCCCCTCCCTCCCCCTCCCCCCTCCTCTGTGAGATGAAACCCCACACCTCTCTGATTCTGCACCGCTGCTGTCACATTACCCATGCATGCTCTGTGTGTGTGTGTGTGTGTGTGTGTGTGTGTGTGTGTGTGTGTGCGGTGGTGCGCCCGGCCCCATTGTCATTCATGTGATTGATTATGGGGGAAGCTGGGTGAGTTAAAGCAGCAGCTCAATCTCTCTCTCTCTCTCTCTCTGCCTCTCTCCCTCTCTCTCCCTCTCTCTCCCTCTCTCTCCCTCTCTCTGCCTCTCTCTGTCTCTCTCTCTCTCTCTCTGCCTCTCTCTGCCTCTCTTCTGCCTCTCTCTCTCTCTCTCTCCCTCTCTCTGCCTCTCTCTACCTCTGCTATCTCTTTCGATCCCTCTTGTTCTTTTTCTCCTCCCTTCTCATTCTCTCTCCCTCCCCCTCTCCCTCCCCCTCTCCCTACCTCCCTGGCCTGTCTTTCTGCACACCTCTGTTTGTGACAGGCCGTGTGTGTGTGTGTGTATCCTGTGACCTTGCCGTAGTTTGGCATGCTACCATGCACCAATCTGTCTGCTGCTCCCCTCTTCTCCCTTCTTCTCCTCTCTCCTCCCCTCTCCTCTCCTCTCCTCCTCACCCCTCCCCTCTTCTCCTCTTCTCCTCTCTTCTCCTCTCTTCTCCTCTCTCCTCTCCTCTCCTCTCCTCTCCTCTCCTCTCCTCTCCTCTCCTCTCCTCTCCTCTCCTCTCCTCTCCTCTCTCTCCTCTCCTCTCTCCTCTCCTCTCCACAGGACATTTGCATTCGCCTGCCGCAGTTGATGTGGATTCTATAGAAAAAAGTTTAGTCTTTGAAAACCTCTCTCTGTCTCTCTCTGCCTTCTGAATTCCCTCCCCTCCTTCCTCTCTCTTGTAAAGTGTAAATACTTCCACACACACACACACACACCCCCACCCAGGGTTTTCTGTTATCCCTCATTTAGTGATTTTACCAAAGTGTCGACAGAACATTCAGAAGGCCGTCTGCCATTTTGACTGACATCACCGTAAACAAACAAACAAACAACAGTTAAACTGGTGCCGACCCAGTGGTTTAGCCCCGCCTCCCTGTGACTTCACTGGTCCTGATTGTCACTCAAAGTCCTGCCTCAGTCCCCATTGGCTGGCTGGTTGGCCGTCATTCCATTGAAGAAAGACATACTATTTTATTTCTAACTGATATATTATTGTTATTATTGTTGTGTTGCAGTGAAGCTCCCATCATTTCTATCTTAAAACGCTCACTTTACTTCAACATTCTAGAGTCCCACGGGTGACTTTATTCACCAGAAAGCCATAAACAATGCTTCATTTTGTAGCCAATCAGAGTGTTGTTGCTAGGTAAACACCACATAGAACACTTGGAACTCTCTCGGTGGTGAGGGTTCCGGAACTCTCTGGCAGTTGGTGATTTTAAAGTGTTAAACACCCCTGATGGACGCTTGACCAAGATGGGTTGGGGTTGGGGTTGGGACTGGGGTTAGGGCTGGGGTTAGGGCTGGGGTTGGGGCTAGGGTTGGGGCTAGGGTTGGGGCTAGGGTTGGGGCTGGGGCTAGGGTTGGGGCTGGGGCTAGGGTTGGGGCTAGGGTTGGGGCTGGGGTTAGGGCTGGGGCTGGGGTTAGGGCTAGGGTTGGGGTTAGGGCTAGGGTTGGGGCTGGGGTTGGGGCTAGGGCTGGGGTTAGGGCTAGGGCTGGGGTTAGGGCTGGGGTTGGGGCTGGGGCTGGGGTTAGGGCTGGGCTTAGGGTCGTCATGTCACGTGACTGATGGTTGGCTGACTTCTCTGATTGGGTGGATGGCAGCAGAGTTAAGGGTTCTGTCCTGATGAGCGCTGGCGCCGCCAGCCAGCGGTGGCGAGGGGTGGCGAGGCGTCTCATCTGGACACGTCTGCAGCCTGGTCGCCAAACATGGAACACAAATAAGTCTGATTATTTCTATATAAAAAAAATCAGTTTTAACCTCGTCCACCAAATGAACAGATGTATTTTAACGGAACCTAAACACACACCATGTCTCAGACCAGACACACACACACACACCTTGTCTCAGACCAGACACACACACACCTTGTCTCAGACCAGACACACACACACACACACACCTTGTCTCAGACCAGACAAGAAAAAGAGGATGTTTTTTTTAACATCTATTCTGTCTTGGAGAGCTGTGGCATATTGCATTGAATTTGCTGATGTCCATAAATGCAACCCTCTCCTGCTCTCCCCCCCTCCCTCCCTCCCTCCCTGGTTTTTGAAGTATGGGTATAATTTATGAGGGTGATAATGCGTGGGCCCATCTGCTGCGGGGAGAGGCTCTGCAGCTGGAGCCCCGAACAGCTGCCAACGGGTTTCCTGTCAGAGTCATCCCACTGGGGATAGAGAGAGGAGGGAGAGAGAGAGGGGGGAGAGAGAGAGAGAGGGAGAGAGAGGGGAGAGGGGAGAGAGGAGAAAAGGAAGGAAGGAGAAGATTAGGGATATTTCAGTATCTACAGGTTAGAGTGGATACCTTGTGTTGTCACTGTTCACTACCTGTCTTCCTCCGTAGACTGAAGACCCGTCTCTTCACCCCCACTACCCCCCTGTACTAACCCTAACCCTAGAGACCTCTTCACCCCCACTACCCCCCTGTACTAACCCTAACCCTAGAGACCTCTTCACCCCCACTACCCCCCTGTACTAACCCTAACCCTAGAGACCTCTTCACCCCCACTACCCCCCTGTACTAACCCTAACCCTAGAGACCTCTTCACCCCCACTACCCCCCTGTACTAACCCTAACCCTAGAGACCTCTTCATCCCCACACCCCCCTGTACTAACCCTAGAGACCTCTTCACCCCCACACCCCCTGTACTAATCCTAGGGACCTCTTCACCCCCACACCCCCCTGTACTAACCCTAGAGACCTCTTCACCCCCACTACCCCCCTGTACTAACCCTAACCCTAGAGACCTCTTCACCCCCACTACCCCCCTGTACTAACCCTAACCCTCCTGTACTAACCCTAACCCTAGAGACCTCTTCACCCCCACTACCCCCCTGTACTAACCCTAACCCTAGAGACCTCTTCACCCCCACCACCCCCCTGTACTAACCCTAACCCTAGAGACCTCTTCACCCCCACTACCCCCCTGTACTAACCCTAGAGACCTCTTCACCCTCACTACCCCCCACACCCCCACTATATATATATATAAATAAAAACTATCCTTCCTTCTTGTATTGATGAAAGTGTCTGGTGTCCAGAGTGTGTTGTGTTGTGTTGTGGTGTGTTGTGTTGAAAGAGAGACTCTAGCCATGAGACTGAAACAGGTGGAAACATGGTTGGCTAGCTCACACACACACCTCTGTAACACACACACACACCCCCCCTCTCTGTAACACACACACACACACACACACACACCCCTCTCTGTAACACACACACACACACACCCCCTCTCTGTAACACTCACACACACACACACACACCCCTCTCTGTAACACACACACACACACCCCTCTCTGTAACACTCACACACACACACACACCCTTCTCTTTTAACAGACGTTATCAGATGAATCCACTTCAGTGGCTTGTTGCTGATATTTTTTCCTTCCTGCATTGAAAATATTGACTCATTTATTATTCCCTCCTCCTCCTCCTCCCTCTCCTCCTCCTCCTCCTCCTCCCTCTCTTCTCCTGGCAGCATTCCCCGTCAGATCCGTCAGGCGAGACGACAGCTTCCGACAGGCCGGGAGCCCCGGGGTCCGGTGGCCAGCCAGCCAGCCGCCTGCAGCAGCCGGCCCAATCACAGAGCAAGCCAAAAAAGAAGAAGAAGAAAGTCAAGGTGAGCGAGGAAGGGGGGGAGGAGGAGGAGGAGGGGGGGAAGGAGGAAGGCCAGAGGAAGAAGACCGGAGGAGGAGGAGAGGAAGGAGGAGAGGAAGAGATGATGGGAGGAGAGGGGATGGAGGTGGAGCCTCTGGTGGGAGGGGCCCTGGAGGACTCCCCACCACTGAAGAAGAAGACCAAGAAGAAACCAAAGGAGAAGGAGTCTAAAGAGCCCAAGACCCCCAAAACACCCAAGACCCCCAAAACACCCAAGACCCCCAAAACCCCCAAGACCCCCAAAGAGCCTAAAGAGCCTAAGGAGAAGAAGAGGAGCACCCCCACCCCCAAGGCCAAGACCCCCAAGAAGCCCAGGTACACACTCGTAATATTACACTGTTGATGTCTTTCTGGTCTCTCACTAGGTGTGTGTGTGTGTGTGTTTGTGTGTGTGTTCTGTGTCCTGACCCTGTTACGGCCTCCACCCCTCCCTCCCTGACCCTGTTACAGCCTCCACTCCTCCCTCCCTGACCCTGTTACAGCCTCCACTCCTCCCTCCCTGACCCTGTTACAGCCTCCACTCCTCCCTCCCTGACCCTGTTACAGCCTCCACTCCTCCCTCCCTGACCCTGTTACAGCCTCCACTCCTCCCTCCCTGACCCTGTTACAGCCTCCACCCCTCTCTCCCTGACCCTGTTACAGCCTCCACTCCTCCCTCCCTGACCCTGTTACAGCCTCCACTCCTCCCTCCCTGACCCTGTTACGGTCTCCACCCCTCTCTCCCTGACCCTGTTACGGCCTCCACTCCTCCCTCCCTGACCCTGTTACGGCCTCCACTCCTCCCTCCCTGACCCTGTTACGGTCTCCACCCCTCTCTCCCTGACCCTGTTACGGCCTCCACCCCTCTCTCCCTGACCCTGTTACGGCCTCCACCCCTCTCTCCCTGACCCTGTTACGGCCTCCACCCCTCTCTCCCTGACCCTGTTACGGCCTCCACCCCTCTCTCCCTGACCCTGTTACGGCCTCCACCCCTCTCTCCCTGACCCTGTTACGGCCTCCACCCCTCCCTCCCTGACCCTGTTACTGCCTCCACCCCTCCCTCCCTGACCCTGTTACGGCCTCCACCCCTCTCTTCACTCATGTGACTAGTCAGAGGGAAACGGGAGGTCACGACTCATTGGATGAAGAGTGATGTGTGAGGTCCTAGTGTGTGTGTGTGTACCGTGTGTGTGTGTACCGTGTGTACCGTGTGTGTGTACCGTGTGTGTGTGTGTACCGTGTGTGTGTACCGTGTGTACCGTGTGTGTGTACCATGTGTGTGTGTGTGTGTACCGTGTGTACCGTGTGTGTGTACCATGTGTGTAGCGTGTGTATGCAGGGGCACCAGTGGTCACATGTTCATGCGGCTCAGTGAACTGTAGCTATGCCGCTCTGTGTGTGTGTGTGTGTGTGTGTGTGTGTGTGTGTGTGTGTGTGTGTGGAGCTGCTGTGAACTTGCAGCTATTGAGGTTAGCAAGAGGCTCAGTGAGCTAATGTGATTGGATCGGTCGAAGCAAGCATTCCACTGCATCACTCACACCCATCAGGGGGGGAGGGAGGGAGGGGGGAGGGAGGGAGGGAGGCCGGCCAGATCCCTTTCTTTTTTGTGTGGGGAAGTCGGATTATTTCAGATTTTATTGGACAGAGACAGTAGGGAGGGAGTGTCAGCAGGGTACTGGACCACCCCAGACCACTGGACCACCTCAGGCCATGGTACCAGACCACTGGACCACCCCAGGCCATGGTACCAGACCACTGGACCACCCCAGGCCATGGTACCAGACCACTGGACCACCCCAGGCCATGGTACCAGACCACTGGACCACCCCAGGCCATGGTACCAGACCACTGGACCACCTCAGGCCATGGTACCAGACCACTGGACCACCTCAGGCCATGGTACCAGACCACTGGACCACCTCAGGCCATGGTACTGGACCACCCAGACCACCTCAGGCCATGGTACTGGACCACCCCAGACCACTGGACCACCTCAGGCCATGGTACCAGACCACTGGACCACCCCAGGCCGTGGTACCAGACCACTGGACCACCACAGACCACTGGACCACCCCAGGCCGTGGTACCAGACCACTGGACCACCCCAGACCACTGGACCACCCCAGACCATGGTACCAGACCACTGGACCACCCCAGGCCTCAGTGTCCATTTCTAAAGCTCAGACTGACTGACTCATTTCATTGGCTGGGTGGTGGATGTGGAAAGTTGTAAAATCGTTTCATTGGCTGTGAATGTTGTAGAATCGTTTCATTGGCTGTGAAAGTTGTAGAATCGTTTCATTGGCTGGCTGATGTGGAATGCAGTAGGGGTGAAGGAGAGGGAGGGTGTGTGTGTGTGTGTGTGTGTGTGTGAGAGAGAGAGAGAGAGAGAAGCTCTCTCCATCTCCAGCAGCCATCTCCTGACCTTATCTCAATCCACGTGGGTTCCTCTCTCTTCCTCTCCCTCCCCTCCCCCCTCCTATCTCTC
>NW_028153226.1:0-2500 GCF_951799395.1 Argentina silus
GGCTGGGTACATTACTGATGGTCCTCACATTCACCTGTATCGTAATCAGCTTAATAACTCCACAGACTGTCTCTGCACACACCTTCCTGATCTGGCACTGGGAGTGAGTTAGACACAGTTCTCAAAGCAGGCGAGAGGAAGCAGGTAATTGGCAGCTTGGTTCCAGATCTGGATGTGCTTTGACCTATGATATATTCCAGATTACTTGTCTATTTCTCTTTATATTGTATCTTTGAAAAATTTCGAAGTGTACGTGTATGGAACGCACCGAAGCCAATTCCTACCAATCTCTGATGAGGAGTCAAGTCTTGTTTGATGTGAGTATTCAGTATTCAGCCACTCTTGGAAAGACGAACAGAACCTTTTGGAGAAAGTGCTTCTTTATGGTTAAAACCAACACATTTTGGCTTTAAGCACTTTCTCAGCCTCCACCGAGGTTAGAGGCAGATGAAGAGGGACTTCCAACAGGAACACAGGGTTCGGGAAAAACCCACCTCCCACGGTGCATAGAGTCCTGTTTTAGAAGCGCCTTGGGCGAAATGAAACACTAAATAACCGACATATTCCACATTTGCGGCCGGGGCAATGGCAAATATCTGGCTGGTCTCAGAAAGGCACCATTGTGTCGGTGTGGAACCAAACACCTCAGGCCTTAACACTTATCTCCATCCAACATGGGCGGAGGGAAGGGAGGGAGGGAGGGAGGGGAGGGAAGGGAGGGAAGGGAGGGAGGGGAGGGAAGGGAGGGAAATATTGCACCTTATTTGTGGCTCCGACCCAAACCAACATTAAGAGCTCTTTTCACAGAGCCACTCTGAAGGCCTGCTGGTGGACGCTGGGGAGAACTAAGCCTCTTTTTGTGTGGCTGGGGATCTTTGAACAAGATCAGCCTCTGTGTGTGTGTGTGTGTGTGTGTGTGTGTGTGTGTGTGTGTGTGTGTGTGTGTGTGTGTGTGTGTGTGTGTGTGGTAGAGACTGGTACTCAATGGCCACATTCAGACTGGCTTGTGGTGTGTTTTAAAGAGTCTGTGGGCCGTCAGTGTGTACGGGTGTTTAGGGGGAAGTGGGCTGGGATGGGAGAGGGGAAGCAGATAACAGCAGCCATTAAAAGCCTCATTCACAGCCATGAGGTTTGTTAGCTGGTTGGGTCAGAGATCCTGTTTGTTTATGTGTAAGGTCACGCATCTACTCTGTTTCCACACATACGTTACAGAGGGAGAGAGACAGAGAGAGAGAGAGAGAGAGAGACAGAGAGAGAGAGAGAGAGAGACAAAGACAAAGACAGAAGAGGAGACGGAGTCTGAGAGAGCGGGTTTCGGTCCAGAAGTGTTTGTAGAAGATTGCTAATCTCGCTCTGGTGAAATAACTCGTCAGATTAGAACTCTCCAGACAAAGGATCGGTTTCTACAAGTCCTCTTCTCACATGAGAGGGGTGACTGACATACTGACCCCCCCCACCCCTCTCCACCCCTTACCCCCCCCCCCCCACCCCAACCCCAACCCAGACCTGTGGTCTCTTCATCCGATCACCCAGCCACTCAACTTCATAGCCTAGACAGACATGTGGCCAGTTTGGACAAAGAGAGGGTCACTCTTAAGACTTCAGAAGACTTCAGAGGGGCTAAAGTTCCAGGTCAATCTGAGTGACCTCAAACACACATCAATCAACCGCTCAAAGGCCTGGACCAGTTGTCCAAGTCAACAAGAAAGGGCCTTGTATAGCGTTTATCTCCTGCTGCCATGGTGGAGCGTTCAACTACAGGAGAGATCCCTATTATGGAGTCATTGACTTTCTGGCGCCACTGGGAAACTGGTATTTCCTGTATTTACACCTTGCCTGAGTACCTCTTGAACGAGAGAGAAAGAGAAAAGAAATTGGGGTTATTGGATTTCAACTGCCCTGAAAGAGTACGCACTCTCAAAAGAATCACTCCTCACTTTACCGCTTTTCTCTTTCCAAAAAACCCCACATTTCTACATTTTCAATTACATCGCTATATTCCTGGTGGAACCGAAAGAGGTTCCCTCCAACAACACGGTTATCAGCTCTATCAGGTGCCGCCATCTTTGTTTTCTCTCTCCAACCATCTGATAGGACCTCCTGTATTAGGCCCAAGATAACATTCTCCACACAGAATCCCATTTTCCGAGGTAAATGCATTCTCTGCATCGCCCAGAATAGACGGAGCATTCGCCCACGTCTGAATGTACTGTAATACCTCAGAGTCCTGGACATCAGGAAATCACTATGAGGTAAACGCAGTCTTCTGATTGAAACCTTGTGTGCTATTCAAATTACGAACAATATGGACAGGGCTTTACAAATCACACAATTACCCAAATCAAAGCAAGACTCAAAAAACACAAGAAGTGAGGCGAGAAAACTGCTGAAAACCATTTGTCCAGAAGTGGCGAGAGAGGAATAGCTCATTAGAAAGAGCGCCGTGGCGAAGCTGAGTCTTGTTATTATTCACCTGGAGTTGCCATGATACGGCCGGCCA
>NW_028153226.1:5000-15000 GCF_951799395.1 Argentina silus
GGGTGGAGAGGTCAGGGAGGGGAGGGGAGGGGGGTACTGCCTAATGCACAGCAGGGAGTAACTCTAGCAGGCAAGAGAAGCTTGGGGGGGGGGGGCTTGGGTTTAGGCGGTGGGGGTGGGGGGACTGGAAAACTTCAGCTGTGGGGAGGGAGAGGGGAGAAAGGCAAGCAGTTGGTGAGGGGGAATGGGTGAGACAGAGGGTGAGGGTGAGACAGGGTGAGGGTAACTGAGGGGGGGGGGGGGGGGGGCTGGTAGGACAGGAGCATCTGCTACAGTAATTAGTGGTCATAGAAACAGTCTGTGGGAGCTCAGAGGACAGTACAGATGGCTTCAGACCTGGAAAAAGTCTGAAAAACAAACAAAAATAAGATTTTGCAAATAACTTTAATAAAAACAAATCACAATTAGCTATGTGTACTTTTTAGACGTTGTTGGTACTTTGCATACAAATTCATTCATTTATTCAGAATCTCTCAAAAACTCCATTGCCTTTCCTTTCAACTCCAGCTCAACGGTGACCAGGAGAAGAAAAAAAAACCCAAAAAGGTGGAAAGGAGGAAAATTCAGAGAAAATTGGTGAAGACTGAAATGCGTCTGGGTTGAGATTAGAATAACAAACATGACCCCGGCGTTCATTTGGACTTTGGGTTCTCCATTAAGTCTAATTGGCCGCTTTAACGAGGGTGACATTTTTCAGCCTTAATGAGTCTCTGAAAGGTGCCGGGTGTTCAGAGACAGGAAGTGAGTGAGCGTGTTCGCGGTACGGTGCCCATCAATCTCCGCTGTCTCCCGTGCCGTTCCCGGGCGGCCCTCTGGGCCACGGTTTGTTTAAAACATCGCAGGAAAAAATGTGGAATGTTTCAAGGGCCTTGGGTAAATGGGGCGCTGGCTTGGGTAATCGTACACCCGAGCCCGGGACCAGCAGCAATCTGAGGAATGTAAAAGTATTTAGGCTGAGGGGAAGGCCTCCATCATGCTGTTTTAACCAGCTCATAAATGCTCCCGTCTGAAATGGTGAAACTCAATCCGAGCCCAGGTGAGAACCGTTTCTCACAGCTCCGCCACAGCGAGGGTTGGTTCTCAGGGGGATTAGGAACCTGTACGGTGTGAGGATCTAACAGTACAGGCCTCCTGTTGAAAGTGTGGTAAAACAGAAGTGTTCTCCACACCTTAAAGGGAGATTTTATGATTTTACACCACTGTTTTTCTTACCCTGAAAGTAGACTATGGGCCAGGAGGAGAAACTGTAATTCCATGGTCCAGAGTTGTTTAAATATTCACTACTCATTTCAGCTAACTTTAGCCAGCGCTAACAACAACAATCAGGAGTGATTGGGAATTCAACATCTGTGTATGAAATAGTGAACTATCCCTTTAAAGAAAAACATTTATAATAATAATTATAATAATATAAAATTCTGCACAGGAAAAAGTTTCCATATTTCATATCACAAATGAATATGAACTTTAGTTCTGGTCACAAGTTCAGTTGACAATCTGCTGACAGAGACGAACATTACTCACTTTCACAATACTGAGCAGGAAGTCATGCCACGGATCGCCATGGTGACTGGTCATGTTATCGTGCCTGCTGACTAGAAGGTTGTTTCCAGGGACTCAGCAGCTGAACTCTGGAACTCCCCTACAACTCCAGCCAGCTCCTCATGAAGCCTACATCTGTCTTATGAAGACTACCTCTGTCTTATGAAGACTACCTCTGTCTTATGAAGCCTACCTCTGTCTTATGAAGACTACCTCTGTCTAATGAAGCCTACCTCTGTCTAATGAAGACTACCTCTGTCTTATGAAGACTGCCTCTGTCTTATGAAGACTACCTGTCTAATGAAGCCTACCTCTGTCTTATGAAGACTACCTCTGTCTAATGAAGCCTACCTCTGTCTTATGAAGACTACCTCTTACTTATGAAGACTACCTCTGTCTTATGAAAACTACCTCACTGTCTTATGAAGACCACTTATCTGTCTTATGAAGACTACTTATCTGTCCATCTAAGATCCATCTAAAGAGGTAGCGTCAGTTGAGCAGCCTGAGGAGTTCAGGTCTCCTTCCCTTCATCTCCTCTGACCAGGAGAAAGCTGAATGAAGTCAATCTCAGGTCATCTTTATTATTCCATAAGGAATGCCTGATACAGCAGGTCTCCACAGCCTGCGCATGTCATAGAGGAGACAGGGAGGGGGCCATGTCAGACACACACCCTATACACACACACACACACACACACACACACACACACACACAAACAGAACAGCAGCCATGGAGAGTGTTAGCAGGACTAAGCATTGTTAGGCCAGCCGTCAGCTCTGTTTACGTCCTCTCTGACACAGACAGGGTGCTCCCATCCCTGCGCTGGGCGGAGAGGAAGATGGATGACTTCCACACCAAATGAAAACCCAGAGTGGAAGTCTGGGAAGTGTTCGACTTTCCTGTTCTATTGTGGAGCATTCCATCCCTTCTCTTTACACACTCTGTCCGGACTTCATCACCGTGGGGAGAGAGAGAGAGAGAGAGAGAGGGAGAGAGAGAGAGAGACAGAGAGAGAGAGAGAGAGAGAGAGACAGAGAGAGAGGGAGAGAGAGATAGAGAGAGAGAGAGAGAGAGAGAGGGAGAGGGAGAGAGAGAGAGAGAGCTGTGAGGACGTAGAGGTAATGTAGAGGTAATGTAGAGGTAATGTAGAGGCAATGTAGAGGTAATGTAGAGGTAATGTAGAGGTAATGTAGAGGCAATGTATGATGTGTACGGAGGACAACGTCTTCTCTCGACCATAAGGAGGCGCGTGAGCGTCGTTGGAATGATGATGACAGCTTTTCGGGGTGCCACTCCATTTCAAACGTTTTCACTCTGCGGCCTATTTTTCCATTTTCAGTTGGGGCGAAACGCTGTTGAGTAAACGTGGGCCCACCACAACTCTTTCACACTGCAATACCCATTAAGCACTTGGCAGCCAAGTACACCTCTTCAAGGGGAAGTAGCCTGGATTCGTATCGCTTCTCTCCGACTTCTGCCAGGATCAGATCCACCAGCGGTAGTGCCACAGCCAGATAGGCGAGAGATCACATGAACAGCTCCGCCGTAATCAAACGCCGCCCACACGGGACTCAACAAACTACGCATTCTCAAATACAGTTAATCCATCTCCATTTTGGACTCTCTGAGCTTCGGTTTTTCCACACATCGTTCCAGAGACGCCTCAGGGACGGTCCCGGGCGGATCCTCTTCCCATGTGCGGGGATGAGAGGGCGTGTGTGGCTGGCCCACCGCCCCGGGTCTCCATGCCAACAGGCTGGACGGTGCGTGAGCTCCTCTAAGTGCTCCGCGGCGCCGCGTTCCCAACTCCCAACTCAACGCCCGGGGGCGGGGGGCGGGGGGGGGAGCCGTGCCGTTTCCTTGACAACCACCCGGTTGATAGACGCTGGCTAGCGCTCCGACACCCCCCCAGCCCCCCCGCCCCCCCCCCCCCCCCCAGCCTCTGAGAAGCGGGTGGAGTGGGAGATGGAGGGGGGGGAGGGGGGGGGAGTGGGGGGGAGGGGATATCTGCACACGTTTAAGCTGAAGAGGATTTGAATTTACACTCTGTTAACAAGCAGGATAAGTCTCAACAACACAGAGGATTAGGGAGGAGAGTGTTTGAAAGTGATGAGCGCTGGGCTCAAGAGTCACTCCGCGTCCCTGTCTGTCTCACACACTGAAAACACACACACACAAACACACACTCTGGCTCTGTCTCACTGAAAACACACACACCGCTCTCTCACACACACACACACACACACACACACACACACACACACACACACACACACACACACACACACTCTGGCTCTGTCTCACTGAAAACACACACACCGCTCTCACACACACACACACACACTCTGGCTCTGTCACGCTGGCAGCATCGCTGGAGCAAGAGGAAGTCCATCACCTCCCATTTCCTGTCATTCTCATGTTGATAGTCATGTGGAGCGCCTCGCGGTGCGGGCCTGCGGGCCTATCAGGCGAAGCCGCAGTGCATTTTGGCGCAATCATCTGGTTTATTTATTTATTTTCATATCATGTTTCGCCACAAAACAACACATGGCGATAATCTGGGTTGTAAATTACTGGCAGCGGAAAATCCCTCTTCTCCATTGTTCCCACACCAATAACTATCCTCCCAAGAATGTGAGAGATCTGCCAGTTTCTGGAAATTGCAAAGTGCTGGCGAAGGTATTCAGACTATCTGTTGAGAGCAGAGCAGAGCGGAGTCGCTTCCTCTCTCAAATCACTTCAATTGGACACTTCAGTGGTTTTGGATTAGACTTTTAACTTTTTCTAATCCCAACCCATTTAAACACTAACACATGTCTGCTAACACAGGCCATTGGCTCTGTCACTGACTGGAGGGAAAAAAAATAATTCTATCTTTTGACAGAGATTTCAAATGCAATCCTCTTCCCTGTGAAGGAATGTTTTTTTTTTTACAGTAATGGGGTGATTTTGACATTTGGTAAACAGGCAAACAGTCCCCCAGACGCTACTAATACACCGCAGCTAACAGCCATTACCACAGGACGTCAGCATGCCTCTGGCTGGAGAAGACGCTTTCACCAGACGACACCGGCAGCCTGGGCTACGTTCTTCTCACTGTGACACAGTCTAGTCTGCCTGCTATCTCCACACATAGCTTATCACAGCTGGTACCAAATACATCCCAGGGGAGGCTGGTGGAAGTAGAAATCGGAGGACAGGCATTATAATTCATGGAATGGAATAAAGAATGGTATCAAACACACAACAAGGAATCAAACTGAAATTGACTTTCTGTATACTTGGAAATAGTCTACATTCCATGAAACCTGATTACAAATACTTAATAAACAAGGTTGTAAGAATATTCTCACTTGAATGGAATTCAAAAACTAGGCCTGCAAACTATTAATAATATCTCAATTAGTATGTTACTTTGGCTTTTCAGGTAGGCCCTCCCTACCTGACACATCCCATCATGCATTTCACTCAAACTAAGGAAGTGACTTATAGGGTGTGGCCAGGGGACTGACTGGGTGTGGCCAGACTACTGTACCCACACACAAAGCACCGTGGAACTTTGAACAACCAGTGGGTGACATCATCACTGTCCATCAGTAGCAGACTGACCATCTCTGACAGTAGCAGATTGGCCATCTGGAGCACCGGGACAATTCTGTGGATCTGTGGGGCTGGTGGACCTGTGGGGCTGGTGGACCTGTGGGGCTGGTGGATCTGTGGATCTGTGGGGCTGGTGGATCTGTGGGGCTGGTGGATCTGTGGGGCTGGTGGACCTGTGGGGCTGGTGGATCTGTGGAGCTGCGGGGCCGGTGAGGCTGGTGGATCTGTGGGGCTGGTGGATCTGTGGAGCTGCGGGGCCGGTGAGGCTGGTGGATCTGTGGAGCTGGTGGATCTGTGGGGCTGGTGGATCTGTGGGGCTGGTGGATCTGTGGAGCTGTGGGGCTGGTGGATCTGTGGGGCTGGTGGATCTGTGGAGCTGTGGGGCTGGTGGACCTGTGGGGCTGGTGGATCTGTGGAGCAGTGGGGCTGGTGGACCTGTGGGGCTGGTGGATCTGTGGAGCTGTGGGGCCGGTGAGGCCGGTGAGGCTGGTGAGGCTGGTGAGGCTGGTGGACCTGTGGAGCTGTGGGGCCGGTGAGGCTGGTGGATCTGTGGAGCTGTGGGGCCGGTGAGGCTGGTGGATCTGTGGAGCTGCGGGGCCGGTGAGGCTGGTGAGGCTGGTGAGGCTGGTGAGGCTGGTGAGGCTGGTGAGGCTGGTGAGGCTGGTGGACCTGTGGGGCTGGTGGATCTGTGGAGCTGCGGGGCCGGTGAGGCCGGTGAGGCCGGTGAGGCCGGTGAGGCAGGCCCATTGGTCCATTCCACCTTTGGCGCAGCCCTGCTGATGCTACCCACAGAACCGTGGAACACTGAACAATGAGTGGGTGACATCTTCATGGCGCGTCCTGTTCTAGAGCGTTCTGTTGTGTCACAGCTGAGACACTTTCTAGAGTCCTTCTGCTCATCTGAAATGCAGAACAGTGCTCCCTGCTCAGCCTCACTACTCCAGATTTTAGTGAAAAGAACAAAAGACTGAATTTACACATTTTCAATTTCGGAAGATGACTGGAGAACTAAAAAGATAACAAAATATAGAATCAAGAACTGTCAAATTAATTCGTTTTTTCATCTTCGCTTTAGAAAAGGTGTGGATGAGAGGCAACCTGACTGAGGTGGGAGCCAAACAGATTATACAACTTTCGTTTTTCAAAAAATAGGTTAATCCATTCCGTTTTCCATCACTTTCATAGCTGGTCTGGGGAAAATGAGAATTAGAGGCTGGTTTACTTTTAATCAACCTCTGAAACAAATGGAATCTGTCAGAAAGGCGGAAGAAGGCGCAGTTACAACTGAAACCTAATCAAAGGCTTCTGAGAACAGAGACAAACACCGCATGAGGAAGCCAGGGAAGGTTCTTCTGATGTTCTACGGTTCTGAGGCGCAGTACAGAGGGAGGCTCTGAGGTTCTGAGGCGCAGTACAGAGGGAGGCTCTGAGGTTCTGAGGCAGTACAGAGGGAGGCTCTGAGGTTTTGAGGCTATGATATTCACAGGATATGAGATTCTCAGGGTACAACGTTCTGAGTCTAAGAGGTTTTGAGGATACAAGGTTCTGAATCTATGAAGTATTGAGGTTATGAGTTTCAGATGTTCTGAGTGTCTAGGGTTATACGGTTCTGAGTGTCTAGGGTTATACGGTTCTGAGGGTCTAGGGTTATACGGTTCTGAGGGTCTAGGGTTATACGGTTCAGAGGCAGGGCTTTATGTGTGGTTTATAGAGAAGCCACATAAAGCTACTGTTCATCCCACTGAGATTACCCCCAAGTCAGATGCGGTAAGTGGTGGATAGAGAGAGAGAGTGTGTGTGTGTGTGTGTGTGTGTGTGCGTGTGTGTGCGTGTGTATGTGTGTGCATGTGTGTGTGTCTCTGTGTGTGTGTGTGTGTGTGTATCGACCCCCGTGGGACCCTCCGTGTGAACCTGCATCATGAGACTTCTGGCAACTGGCCTGGAAACAGGAAGTGGAGGAGCACAACAGCCTCCAGCGGTTCCAGGAATGCAGCCGTCCTCCAGAAGCCATCCTCCAGAAGCCGTCCTCCAGAGACAAAGACCATCTTGTGTCCCCCCCCCCCCCCTGCCCATAGAGCCTGGTGGGCCTGGTCCCAGCCAATGAATGGCCGTTGATGCCAAGGTTATTCCTCTGCAGCTTGATGTGAGTTTAGGGTCAGGAGGAGCGGGTATGGAGCCCACCACCAGGGCCCGGATCTGGGTCTGGGCCTGGGTCTGGGTCTGGGCCTGGAGGGGAAACAGCTGTTGCTGGGCATCATTACTCTTGGTACAAGGGGAAAAGGAAATGGAATTTATCCTCTCCTATTCGACCCCCCCCCCCCCCCCCCACCAGCCCAGATGCGACCTCCGCGCTTTAATAAGAGCAACTCAGCTTTCTTTAATACACTGTCAGTGACCTTCCCAGGATGTGAAACCCCCCCCCCCCCCCCGTCCCCACACCCACCCCCACCCCCCCAAGACTCCGGAATCTCCACACCCAATCACCCCCCCCCCAGGGCTCCAGATCGCTGAGGTCAGCACCAGGTCCCACTTGTGTGTGTCTCTGATTCTGTGTGGTGCTCAGATCCGTCAATACGCAGAAAGCCTGAAAAATCATACAGTTAAAGGAAGTGAAATTCAGAAGTGCAGATGGTGTCTAGATTAGGAGTGACTGTCTTGCTTAAATCACGACTACCATGACTACAAAAACATAACAATTAAAACCACTCATGCATGTCTGGAGTGGACTGTACATACAGTAACTCATCATAGTCCCGAAAGGTCTCGCCACTGGCCTTAAATCACAGAGCCTCTCTCTAGAGCTGACATGAGCGCTCCCATGAGCTCTGAATCACACCCCACGTAAATCTGACCCAGAATCCTTCACTCCGTACTTCCGATCCAAATGACACAGAAGACTTTAACAGCTCAATAAACAACCTCTCTTGGTTGGAGGACTCTGGGTCTAGTACAGAGGAATGTTCTGGATCAGAGGAGGTCTGTGTCGTTGCAGGAGAACGCTATCACACTATAAACAGACGCTTACTTTCAGAATGAACAACATACCATTTTTTGGTCGGATGACTTTTCAAGAGGGGCTGAGATCTAGTCAGGTCACCTTCATACTGAGATCTAGTCAGACCCTAACCCAGGTCACCTTCATATTGAGATCTAGTCAGACCCTAACCCAGGTCACCTTCATATTGAGATCTAGTCAGACCCTAACCCAGGTCACCTTCATACTGAGATCTAGTCAGACCCTAACCCAGGTCACCTTCATATTGAGATCTAGTCAGACCCTAACCCAGGTCACCTTCATATTGAGATCTAGTCAGACCCTAACCCAGGTCACCTTCATACTGAGATCTAGTCAGGTCACCTTCATATTGAGTTGTGCTAAACTGGTTGTTTAATAATTGCTATGTTATTACATATTAATAGAGGGTTAGGGTTAGGGTTTGCAGTGTCTATCATTTATACAAGTCGAAATAGTAACAGTTTACAGACTATGACCGATTCCTGCACTTCTCTAATGCCAAACTTCAGCAACAAATATACCCATATTGAATAGTTAGCTTGAGAGAAAAATCGAATTCAAATCTAATCAAATTTTAATGGTCATGTACACAGTTTAGAGGATACAATGATGAATATGTGGAAGGTTAACCTTGGATGTTCCAGAGGCTCCGTGTGTAAACATGGTGACTAAGCAGGACATCAGTCGGGTTGAAGAGATTGCTAATTGGCAACCAAACGGTCTCCATCTCTCTGACAACTGCTGTGGTTAGCGGGAGGAAACGTCAACTAATAATGGAAAAGCATAATTACTATGACTTTCCACTACTAATTAAAACTCCTAATAATAACTCCAATCATTAGACACCCCAGACGGGGGTGGGGAGACGGGAGACGAGAGGAGTTCCACAGTCACTCACTCAGGGAGGAAACAAAGAGCCTGTCAACCAACCAACTAAAACGCAGAAACTCATCTGGTTCTTTTTTTGTGTTCCTCCTCCTCTCTCTTGTTTTGCTCTCTCTTGACCTCTCTTGACCTCTCCTGGTATCTAAACCTAGCTGTGGTCACAGCTGGTATATCTTTAAAAGGGTCTTACCAATAACTAGTATCATCTGAGGCTTTGTGTTCCAACTCTTCTCTTGAGGTCCGTCAGAATGCTGTGACTCAGAATGCTAAGGCCACACCTCACATTACATGGGTCAATTTCTGATTGCAACATAACCAATTCATTACAATGGGAATCACAGGATACTGTATAAAAGTCCCCCTTGTTTAGAAGCCTATGCTTTTCTTGGTGTCTAACAACTGTCTATCCCTTAAAGGTCACATTCAAGCTTTCTAATGGTTGTAATGACTGTTTAATCGGTAGGGAATGAGATCCCTCGAAAGAAATATTTAATGAATACATGAATGTTTTGGTTTTGATTAGGGGAGTGAACTCACAAATTCTGCCTTTCTGTCTCTGGTGGCTGCCTCTTTGATTGTACTAATGTCTGACACTGAAGTCCATTTCAGGGGTTTATATTATGATAAGGGGGGATGTTGTTTGGAACTTTGAACTGAATTTCACTGCGGTGGCAGATTTCCAACAGACTCACGCCCTGCTCCGTTAAGTCCAGGATGTGACTCAGGAGAACAAAGTTTGACTCCTCTTCCTTGTCCTCCCCATTGGCTCTGCTCTCCCCAGCCTCTCTCCCCATTGGCTCTGCTCTCCCCAGCCTCTCTCATCATTGGCTCTTTGAGCCTTTGTATGCTAATTAACCACCAACTGATAACATGGCCCATGCCCCCTCATTACCCACGATGCAACTCCAACTCTCATTTCAGACAGTCTTCCTCACAGATTTAGGAACTGGACC
>NW_028153226.1:20000-22743 GCF_951799395.1 Argentina silus
CACACGCACGCACACACACACACTCCCCCCTCTGCTCACATAGCAACACCCTATAAGTGACATGTGACAGTCTTAAGGGGGGTGGGGGTGGGGGTGGGGGTGGGGGTTAACGTTTCCAAGCCCTGCTCCTCATAACGGGGACTGTGTGTCTGACACATGTTAGTGTACCAGGGTACTCCGGGGTATCTGACATGGATATGTGTTAATGGAGAGGTAGTGTATTACCACGGGGAGGTCTTTCTCCCCCAGGTCTTCTGTTACCCCTGCTGACTGCCAAAAACACACGGACATCTCCAGCTCCAAACATGGGTGTATGTGTGTGTGTGTGTGTGGACGGGGGGGGGGGGGGGTGTGCATGCATGCACATGTGTGTCTCTATGCATGTCTTAAGTGTGTGTGTGTGTCAGGCGTGCAAAGCGCTCCAAGCAGAGACAGAGACACACACACACACAGAAATACAGACACACACACAGAAATACAGACACACACACAGAAACACAGACACACACACAGAAACACAGACACACACACACACTCCGAGCAGAGACAGAGACAGGAGGGGCAGAAACAGACATCCTAAAAATCATCAGCATGCGTCTTAATCTGCTCCCAGTGGTGACCACCCAAACAGCGGGACAGAGGGGCGTCTGTGAGGGGCCCGGGCTGTGTGTGTGTGTGTGTGTGTGTGTGTGTGTCTGTCTGTTTGTGTGTTTGTCTGTCTGTGTGTCTGTCTGTCTGTGTGTGTGTGTGTATGTGTGTGTGTGTCTGTCTGTGTGTGTGTCTGTCTGTGTGTGTGTCTGTGTGTGTGTGTGTGTGTGTGTGTCTGTCTGTCTGTGTGTCTGTCTGTGTGTGTGTCTGTCTGTCATCTGGTTAGTTATTGGCTCTGGTAACTATGACATCACCAGGGCACAGATAAGTAGCGGGGGGGAAGGGGTTGGGGGGAGAGTCAGGATGTGTGTGCGTGCGGGCATGTGTGTGTGTGCGTGTGTGTGTGTGTGTGTGTGTGTGCGTGTGTGTCCGAGTGAGAATGGGAGAGGAGGAGGAAAGGAGGGGAAAAGGAGAGAAGACAAAAGAGGAGGATGAGGAGGAAGAAGAAGAAAAGAAGTGCAAAGAATAGGAGGAGAGAGGGAAGAGGGAAGAGGGGAGGGGGGAGGGAGAGAGGGAAGAGGGGAGGGGGGAGGGGGGAGGGGGAGGGGGGAGGGGGGAGGGGGAGGGGGGGAGGGAGAGAGGGAAGAGGGGAGGGGGGAGGGAGAGAGGGAAGAGGGGAGGGGGAGGGGGGAGGGGGGCGAAGGCCAAACACATCATTACCGCTGCAGATTCTGAGCGCGGGGACACGTGTGACCATGGTCAACAGCTGGACTTTAAACCAGGTTCAAGGCCCGTCTCCCAAACTCCTCCAGTACCCCCCCCCCCCCCCCCCCCCGCTGGATAGGCCCTTGGTGGGGAGAGCCGGTGACGACCAGAGAAACTGGGTGCGTTCAATGAGTCCAAGTGTTTGACAACGTTGCAGACAGGACTGTGTTGTACGTAGAAATGACAGCAACTCAAAGCAGCTTTAGACGGGACACTTTTAAAGGGATAGTTCACCACAAACAGACTTTAGAGGGAACGTTATCCCTTCAGAATGTTAGGGGAACAGCAAAGCAAGGCTGCTGGTCTAAAGAGAGTGGGTATGTGTGTGTGTGTGTGAGTTCCTGTGTGTATGTGTGTGTGTGTGTGTGTGTGTGTGGGTGGGTGGGTGTGTGAGTTCCTGTGTGTATGTGTGTGTGTGTGTGTGTGAGTTATTGTGTGTGTGAGTGTATGTGTGTGTGTGTGTGTGTAAAGAATGCCCCCTCCAGGAACTCAATCAGCTTGGAGCAGCAGCTGGAGATCAGTGAAGAATGAGACTGGAAGCCATTATGCCCCCCCCCCCGCCCCAACCCCCCCCACGCTAACGACCCTCTCTCCGAATCCAGAGGTACCCCCTCATGTACACCCCAAAATGTCAGGATTGGGGGGAGAGAGGGAGGGCAATATGTCACAGCTGGATTGGGGTAAGGGATGTGTGTGTGTGTGTGTGTGTGTGTGTGTGTGTGTGTGTGAGAGCTTGGCTGATCAAGCCAGTGTGTGTGGCTGGTGGACAGATGCATGGGGTGGGGTGTGGGGGGGGGGGTCAGCTGTAGGGGAAACAGTATTCCTGTATTTCCATGTGTGTGTCTGACAGAGCAGCAGTGGTTTTGCTGGGCAGCAGTGTGACATTCAGGAGGCTTTTCTTCCAGGAGTCTGGGAGGAACTGGAGAGCTGTTTTGGGTTTTCCTGCACCTGCCTCGGACAGGGAGGAAATACCAGGGAGTTCCTCCTTCAGACTCCCTCTTTCCTTCTTTCTCTCTCTCTCAACAAGGCTCTGTGCCCAGCAGCTGGCTACAGCTGTTAAAGACACACACACACACACACACACACACACACACACACACACACACACACACACACACACACACACACACACACACACACACACACACACACACACACACACACACACACACACACACACACACACACACACACACACACACACACACACACACACAGCCCCCCCATCCCTCATCTTAGTACAGTTGTTATGAGCAAATTAAAGGGATAATCCATCATATTGTAATGCTTTAATATATACTATACTACACCGGTACACCAGAAATATTTGAATGACATTTAATGTTTGTCTATACAGTATGAAAAATCACATTTTCATCATCACACACCC
>NW_028153226.1:27943-45443 GCF_951799395.1 Argentina silus
GTGGTTCTGTGTCTGGGACATGGCACGGTGCTTAGGGCTGATAGGTCAGATGTGTGTGTGGTTCTGTGTCTGGGACATGGCACGGTGCTCAGGGTTGATAGGTCAGATGTGTGTGTGGTTCTGTGTCTGGGACATGGTGTGTGGTTCCGTGTCTGGGACATGGCACGGTGCTCAGGGCTGATAACACTGCCCACTGCACGGTTAGGACAGCTCCTGTATTGAACACACTAACACACACACACACACACACACACACACACACACGCACGCACACACGCACACACACACGCACACACACACATTCACCATGCAAGGTCAGAGCCTGTCATGGAGGAGAAAAGAGGTTTAGATTGGATAGATTGGACAGACAGGCAGACAGACAGACAGGCAGGCAGGCAGGCAGGCAGGCAGACAGGCAGGCAGACAGACGCACAGCTTTATAGAGCCACTGGGGGACGGCCAGCGGTTGTGAATAGAAGGCTACGTTCAGTGCTAACCAAGCTAACAGCTAACAGCTGAAGATAAGACCTCTCCTCCACAGTGACCTCAACATAGTCAGCCAAGGAAGAGTCTCTGGTCTCTGACAGCCTGCAACAAAGACAGCCATTCACACACATGAGATCAATGGCGAGACCAGTCACATATTTGCCTGCGAGGTAGAGAGAGGGAGAGAGAGAGAGAGAGAGAGAGAGAGAGAGAGAGAGAGAGAGAGAGAGAGAGGGAGAGCTGAAGAGAAATAGATTAATGTCTTTATAAAAACATGAAAGGCCCACGCTCTCTCCAGGAGCCGCGATGACCTCCCATACCAACCAGGAGGGAGGTAGAGTGTAAAAGAACAGGGGCAGAGGATTCCCGTGTTCCGAATTCTCATTTGAGCGCGTCAGGTGTGTGTGTGTGAGTGTGTGTGTATGTGCACACGTGTGTACGTGTGTGTGTGTGTGGTGAGGGGCTCGAGGCCTGACTGCATTATAGGAGTGTGAGAGCAGAGTGGAAGTGTCATGTTTATTCTGCTCAGAAGAAGAGAGAGAGAGAGGAGGGGAGGGGAGGGGAGAGGAGAGGAGAGGAGGGGAGAGGAGAGGAGAGGAGAGGAGAGGAGAGGAGAGGAGAAGAGAGGAGAGGAAGAGGAGAGGGGAGAGTGGAGAGAGAGCAGAGCCCAGGTGATCTAATAACTAACTCATTATCCAACAGAGTGCTGGGCAGCACCTGACATTTAGACCATGTGACCAGAGTCCATCTCCAGCCCTGTGACAGCCATTATGACCCCAGTGCCATGTAAGGTAGGTGACAGAGGAAGCAATTATAGCTTCCTACCCTGGTGCAGGATCCAGGGCTGGTACAAGATCTGCTCACGTCACTTCTATAACAGGGAAGCTATCAACTCTTCACTCTGAGAAAAAAAAAGAAAGAAAAGATTCTACCTCTCCTGTTGGAGAACTCTCTAACTCTGTTGAAACCCAACCAACTTTCTTGACAAACGTATACCACTGTAACAACACTGTAACCATCACAGTATAGATATATTTTCCAAAGTAAACTTGGTAGGGTTGAAGCATGGTCTGAAAGTAGGGTCGAAGCGTGGTCTGAAGGTAGGGTCGAAGCGTGGTCTGAAGGTAGGGTTGAAGCAGGGTCTGAAGGTAGGGTTGAAGCGTGGTCTGAAGGTAGGGTTGAAGTGGGGTCTGAAGGTAGGGTTGAAGTGGGGTCTGAAGGTAGGGTTGAAGTGGGGTATGAGGAGTTCTGTGATTACAGGAATGGGGGGGTGAGGAGAAGCGTGGCTGAGTGGAGTGTCACAGGAAGCTGTAGGCCTCTGGAGGTCAAGCAGAGAGCTGTTCGTTCCGCAGGGCAGCAGCCAGGATCCAGGGCCTGTTAATGGGATTACCCACGGCTGAGAGAGCCAGACCTGTCTGGCTGGGGGGGCACGCGCCAGGCTGGCCAGTGACCCAAGGGTGGTCATAGAGTATGCTCTGTTCCCCTGGGAGTGATGCACACCCTACACAACCCTAGCCCATACACCCTAGCCCCTATACCCTAGTCTGGGTCAGCTTGCCCCCCCCCATCTCTCCCCCAGGCCAGACTTGGGCTTCCACAGTTGCGTGGAGAGTGGAGGGTTAACTCTTCTCCTGACACGGAGGATGTAGACCCTTTCACTGGCTGGTGTAAACCAGCACCAAGCGAGGTACTCCTGGCTGTGTGAAATCCATTTTCTCTCTCCGAAGGCACAAAGCAGACACTGTGAGGCAATTCTCACTCTATTGACCAGACACTTTGCTGGGGTGGAGATATTCACCAGGACTACGTGCTTTTCATGTGAGAAGTCGTCCTATTGTCTGGTGTGTGCCTTGTAGCAAGTCCTGACATGCCACCGCTCCCCCCCCCCGGAGACCAAGGGGAAAATCAGGCTGGTTGAAACGTTCCCCCGCCAGACATGACGTCAGCGTGCGATGAGGAACAGATCGGGGGCTCTGTGGAAACACGCTGCTCACCGGGGAGGGGAGGGGAGGGGCGGGGCTAGCTAGATGCCACACGGCCAACCAGGGCAACCGACAAGGAACGACCGACCAAACGGCCTCCAGTCAGACAGCAAGGTCAAACCCAGACGCTAATCACATTAAAATTCCTCAATTATGACAGAACACATGCCCCTCTCCCTCTTCTCCCCCCCCTCTCTCTCCCCCCCCCCCCCCTCGCTCTCGTTTTGAGCTCACTCTCACTCGTTCACTCTCGCTCGCTCTGAGTTCAGACAGTCATCTGATCGAGTTATCCCCCACCTGACCCTGACCTCACACACACACACACACACACACACACACACACACACACACACACACACACAGTCTCTCTACCTCCCTCTCTTTCCTGCCCCCTACCCCCTCTCTCGGGTGAGGCAATGCTCCTGCAGCTATCAGGCCCGGTCAGACATCTCCAAAGAGTTCCCAGGAGCCTCAGCGAGACCCTCTGCTAGTCCTAGACATCCAGAGACTATCCAGAGAGTGTTCCAGTGACAGCCCCAGTCCCCCCCCCCTCCAGCTGCCTCATACACCACTGTCACACCCCCTTGATACCAGGAACAACCAACAGGACAAACCTTCTCCACAGCCCTGCATTCAATCACTAACGTTGAAATATCCACAGATCTTAATTAACATGACCTGTAACTGTGATTTAGAGCAGGTCCACATCTAAACTTTGACCTCCCCTTTAACTAGACCGAACAGCCTTTAGACTCCCCTCCTGTATGGACTGAGGGCTAGTCCCTGTGAACATTCAGACTCCGACCACATCTGTATCTAGACAATAACCCTTTTATCTCCACCAGTATGGATTGACGGACTGTAACAATTCTCCAGATATCCCAACTTTTCTTTCCCAATCCGTCTTCCCGAATGCGGGAGGGAGTGACAGCCTTGGCCCGGCCTGTGAGGTCACCTTTGGGCTGCCTGTCCGAGTCCGCCGTGTTTCAGGAGGTAAATGACCCGAACGGTCGAGGTTCTGACTAGACCACGCTCCCGTGGAAATCATGTTTAAATCATAAGGAAAGGGAATAGTTTCTATTCTACCATTCAGAAAGAAAGTGACTGTATTTCATCCCTCCTAGCCCCGGTTCTCCCCTACGGACCGTACTGGCGGACGCTACTTGGATTAATATTCTGTTTCTGGCCTAGGAAACTCTATGGGGGCTTCGTTTTAGGTTCTTTTTGGAATGGTTTCCTTCCAAGGAAAACCGCAATTCCCATTCCTTTCCCCTTTTGGCAAGGAACTCCATCTTCTCAGTCATGTGGGAAGAGCACTGCAGCCAAACAGCCAAATCAACATTGATAGAAATGGGCTGAAACTGCATGTTCACTTTAAACATTGATCTTTAGATGTCCTGGATTATAAAATACTGAGTCATTCTACAAAACAAACAGAAAAGGACTCCATTTTAAGACAAACACATCAACTATAAGCCAGTAGTTTGTTTTCATGCGCTGTGGTCAGGAGAGCGGCAGAGGTGCCTCAAGTCTGTTAAAGGTCGTTTGAATTACATCAACAGTATGGGTATTATCGTAGCATACGGTACGTGAGGACATGTAATGGTATCTATATTAAGTCCAGGTTCTGCTCCACTGTTCTCAGGCCAAACAAAATGGAGGTTATATTGCTTGGCTCACATTTTCACTGTGGCCGCTTTCAAACAATAACACAACCCAGCTGGAAAAACCTGGGAATCATTTCACATGTAGATTCCTCTTATCCACAAAATCTGATACACACAGTGTATGCTATTTCCCACACCTACTGAACACATTGAACAACAAATGCCCAACGCTCTACGACAATTACTACTGTATACGGCCATGTAATAACATGCTATTACACTGTAATTACTCATGTAATTACTGTTATAAAACAGGTTTGAGTTTACATCTCAAGGTAAAGTGCTTCCAAATCGAGCAATTGCAAGTGCTGTAAGGAGACTCCAGTTGGGGCTAAATGTACAGACAACCCAAGCTCTTGATGTCAGTTATTCTCCCAAGTCAATAAGGAAATTGGAAGGAACACCGGCATACAGGTGAATGACAGAGCACCTATATCCTCTGAGCTGGACAAGCATATTGCAGGACATCAATCAGAGCCCCTTGTCTAGAGGAACTGTCATAGCCAGACACTCTGGACAGCCATTGGGTAATATCACAACAATATGTCAGAGGGACAGGAAAAGGACAACCAGACCTCTGACCTCTGCTGGCATGGAGAGAACACACACCTTTACAGTCTGAATCCCTCACCTGTCAGATGTCACTGACGCAGTACAGACATTATTCAATTCTATTTCACTACGGTCTGGCATGGAAGACAACTCTACATCTCTAACCAGAGGTACCAGGAGTTACCACATATCTCTACATCTCTAACCAGAGGTACCAGGCGTTACCACTGATCTCTCTACATCTCTAACCAGAGGTACCAGGCATTAACACATATCTCTCAGGGTTAGACATTAACCCTGACGTAGCTCTGGTGATCTATGTAAGTACTGTATTAACTGAAATTAGTATATTAGATCAATCAATTCTGTTGGCAAAGCGGCCATTTAGTTTGAGAGAGTGTCTGTATGCCACTAAGTAAATCAGAGTGTGTGTGTGTGAGGAAGTAGTGTTTGACCATAACCTCTGGTCTTTTGAAGTCGGTCTGCCCGGCCTCTCCTAACGAGCTCAGAGGGAGTCGTTAATCGTGTCATTCCATCGCCAACACGGACGAGCGGAGAGGCTCGGGATTACTTCATGCATGTCTCAACGGGCCAGGGCTGGGCGCCCGTAGGTCGGTCCGTCAGTGGGCCCGGATCAGCGCCGGATCAGCGCGGAACCCCAGACACATTCCAGTCCTCTGAGGCACAGTAAAGGTCCTATTAGGGCCGCAGTGGGGCGGGAATGCTCATGCAAGAAGTCGCGACCCCTCTTTCTCTCAGCAGCCACAGTTACATCATCATCTTCAGCATCAGAGACGGGGGTTCGGTGAGCCGAGGCTGGGGACAGCAGTGGGAGGGGCAGGCAGATCAGATAAATATAGACATTCATCTTCGTGATTCAGCCGCCTTGTTTATTAATGCACTTCTGTGGGGTTATTGAGTAAAAGCAGACGTCTGGGGGAGAGTTTATTTATGAGCCAAACAGCTCCCGCGGAGCCGAGATTAAACCCTTATTAATATGATGCATCTTTAATGTCTTGGCGGTGAGGGGAAAGTGTGCAGCCTAGCAGGTCAGATGGATATGCCGTGGTCTCTTCATCTGAATCATGTTTTATGACGGTGATAAAACATCGAGATGAAAGCATGAACTTTTACATAACCAAGAATGATGTATTTTTACTGAATTACTGAGTGGATCAATTTGTCTTCGAAAATGTATGTGAAGCAGTGTTTTCATTTTCTGGGAACAATCAATCCCTTTCCTTAATCCTTCTGCTCATTAAGCAGTAGCAGGGTTCTCACAAACCTCACCTTGCATTACAGAAATAGCACTTGTTCCACTGAAACAAAACCATAAACAGAAAGGTCAGAGGTCAGTATATAACTGGTGTTTTGGGTATTTTTATGAAACGGTCACTTCCTTTTCCACCATTTCTTTGAATCAGCAGTGTTCCATGAAAGGGAGGGTGAGTCATAGCTAAACCACATTCAGTCTCCTTTAGACAGGGGCCACCTATCAGCAGTGTGTGTGTGTGTGTGTGTGTGTGTGAGTGTGTGGAGGAGGGTCCTGCCTGGTCTCACTTCCTCATCATTTAACACCAACCTCGGGACTCCTGCTCATAGAATCTGCCTGTAACTGAAATAAGGGTTTCCCGGGAGAGTCCAGAATGACATTCTTCTCCAAAGAGAGAAGGCCTATGACTGCAATTCATGGGCGGTGTTGTTGTTCTGATTATCTCACACTGTAAACATTGTCTTAAGCATATTTACATCTTAATGTTCATTTTTCAAGCACAAGATGAGTGATAGTTCTCACTTACTAGTGGTGATGGAGTGTTAGGGTTAGGGTTAGGGTTAGGGTTACATCCTGAGGCAGAACCACAACATCCAGAGCCTCACTGCACCACTGGACTAATGACCAAAGCTCCAGGGTTGAGACGACGCCACACTCACACACACACACACACTCACACTCACACTCACACTCACACTCACACTCACAGCCCTGTGCAATGATCTAAGCGTCAGTTTACAACTGCGGAGGTATTTTTCCATGCAAAAATTCCCTTGTCGGGAAGGTTTAGCATTAGCACTTGGCTAGCGTTACCCGCCTACGGCTTATGTTCTGATACATTTATAATCATCGGGAGTTGGCATGAAGGACTCAGCATCCTGGATGGAGAAGTCATTAGCCAACATATTGAAGTGAGGACAAAGACGCCTCTCTCTGTGTGTGTGTGTGTGTGTGTGTGTGTGTGTGTGTGTCTGAGAAACCCAGAGACTAAAACATCATCAAGGTACCCAGCTCTTCAGCCTCGCCCTCAGATTTAAGTCAATTACAGGGAAAATCAGGCTGAAAATTAATTATCCAGCCCTCTAATCTCATCACAGCCGCATGGTGATCAAGAGGGCAGATTTTCGCCTCAGAATTGGCAGAGAGTTTAATTTTCCCTCTAACTGTGGTCATTGTCTCTGAGGGGCAAGGTGAAAGTACAGACTACTCCACAGAAATCAATACACAAGAGTAGCCTTCAATCTCCTCAAGTGTTGTTGGTTTACAATTCATATAACCGTGCCCTTCCCCCGAACCTCTAAAAAACCTTTAACAAGTAAGACCTCAGGCGCATCCTGGAGCTGCACACCGCCTGAACGAGGGAACAAAACAACCGTTCAACATCTCCTAGCAACAAAGGGACCCATTCACTCACAACAAGGCTGCTCACTTTGTGTCATCTCTTCCAGTTGGAGAACGGCCTCCGAGACAGACAGCCTTTTTATTTTCCTAAGCTTATTGTATTATCATCAGCGGTGGCAGCGCTGGCCCGGTGCGCTGGCCCGGTGCGCTGTGCCTGTCCTGTGCCTGTACCGCGGTAACAAAGCCCAGATGTCCTTGGAGGGAGTCGGCCCAATGTGGTACTGGTTCTGTGGCCTCGCTCGATCCCGGGTTGGATAGGGGTAGGTTTGATATTGGGGTACAGTTTGATATAGGGGTAGGTTTGATATAGGGGTACAGTTTGATATTGGGGTAGGTTTGATATAGGGGTACAGTTTGATATTGGGGTACAGTTTGATATAGGGGTAGGTTTGATATTGGGGTATGGTTTGATATAGGGGTACAGTTTGATATAGGGGTAGGTTTGATATTGGGGTACGGTTTGATATTGGGGTAGGTTTGATATTGGGGTACAGTTTGATATTGGGGTAGGTTTGATATTGGGGTACAGTTTGATATTGGGGTAGGTTTGATATTGGGGTAGGTTTGATATTGGGGTACAGTTTGATATTGGGGTAGGTTTGATATTGGGGTAGGTTTGATATTGGGGGACAGTTTGATATTGGGGTACGGTTTGATATTGGGGTAGGTTTGATATTGGGGTAGGTTTGATATTGGGGTACAGTTTGATATTGGGGTAGGTTTGATATTGGGGTACAGTTTGATATTGGGGTACCTTCAGGATGAACAGTGCTGTTAGTAATGATGGGGGCTGATTGGGCGTAGAGTACGGCATGCTGATGCATGAGTTTAACCCTTTGACCCTCACAGACACCTCAACCTCGCGCACCGCTTCGGAAATAAACAGGGCCTGTGATGCATAGGCAACTGTTGCAAACTGTAGTGAATCACTGAGGCAACTGAACACACCCCTGGTTATCTGAACGCAACCCTGGTTATCTGAACGCACCCCTGGTTATCTGAACACACCCCTGGTTATCTGAACGCTCCTCCTAACAGTGTGGTTTGGTGACACAGTGCTGGCGGACGCCTCCCAAGGCAGTTATTCCTCACATTTGGCACAGAGAGAGCTGGCACAGTGGGCATGTTCCAGCAGAGGCTCACACAAGCTTGTTAGCGCCCCCGTGTCTGAATACGGGCCTACGGCACAGGACTTCACCACTGTGGTTTCCACTGGTAGACACAGCAGGAAAAGCTGACGATGTCTTAGTCATGGGACTCAGTGTCCGAGTCACTCTGAGAGGAAAGAAATGGTTGCTTTTCATTGTCTTCTCCTTTGACAGCCGGCCCCCATTTCCCCCCCGTCTGCCTGTGTACCAGATTCAGAGTCAGAGTTGACACATTTAGACTTCCTGTGAGACGTTCAACATGGATTCCCTCATGCCTCCATCCTCACCCCCTTCCTCCCCTCCCTCCGTCCTCCTCACCCCCCTCCTCCTCTCCCTCCCTCCCGAGACACCCTCACCATGTCAGCTGCCCCTGAGGTCAAACTCATGCAGGTACTGTTTAGAATGTACATTAACATGAGGGGCAGGGTCAGCCCCCACAGAACCGGTGGTACAGACAACAGCAACTAAATTAAATGTTGTGAGGTGCCTCATGGCTTTAGCTTGCCCGTAATTCAGAAATAACTCATGGACTGGAAGTGTCTCCTGGCTCATGGTTGGAAAAGCCCAGTAAGTTACAGGAATAGCTGGGAGTTTTTTCATTGTGTGAAGTCGGACACTTGAAGGGATTTGAGTCGCTGCGCTGACATGAGAGGAGACTGGACCACGTCCCATGACTGCTGTGAGCAGGACGTGTGAGATACATTCAGCCACTGGACTGAGGAAAAATGGAACATTCTAGAACAGATAAAACGTCTCTATTGTTCAAAGCAACCCGTTTCAGCTCAAAAGCCTTCAGAGGAGGGAGAGACAAACGACAGGCCGAGCTGGAGGAAGGAGACGCAGAGCCTGTGAGTGAAGGACGGAAGGACAGGAGCCATGACAGATTTGTGAGACTTTCTCACGCGTTTGAATCCTTCCTCTGTCAGCTCCACAGCCCCAGTCCTTCCTCTGTCAGCTCCACAGCCCCAGTGGTTATTGACTCGTACGGAACCAGGCATGCTATTTCATGTTGACCAAACGGCAGTAGCACGTTAGCATTCCTATGCTAACAAAGTTACAGGGCCCTAAACACAGTCACAAGATCAGCATATTTGAGGACGCTATGTGACGCCAAGCTGCCCTAAATGCCAAACATTCCCACCACTCCATTTGGAGCCGAGGCCGAGGAGAGAAAAGGCTTTGAAAAGATGAAGTGGCTTCTCTTGTTCAGCCGAAGTCCATTTAGCCTGAATTCATTAGCGTTGAAAATAGCCACCAGTTCTAATTGGCGATTCTTGGCGTGACAGCTGACACACGACATGGCCGTCTGACACAGAGAAAGCACCACCTTGTTTTTTCTTCTAGACAACAGAGCGCTGGAACTCATTGCTGACGCTGGTCTTTTCAAACCCCCTCATAGCCAGGTGTGGAACTGGGATCCCTTTGGGAACTCACCACCCTCATAGCCAGGTGTGGAACTGGGATCCCTTTGGGAACTCACCACCCTCATAGCCAGGTGTGGAACTGGGATCCCTTTGGGAACTCACCACCCTCATAGCCAGGTGTGGAACTGGGATCCCTTTGGGAACTCACCACCCTCACAGCCAGGTGTGGAACTGGGATCCCTTTGGGAACTCACCACCCGGATCCACAGGCATTCAGATCAAAACATTTCCTGACGAGTCAAAATGTTCCCTCTGATTTTAGATGTGGGAATCCCATGCATTCCCCCCCAATTCCACCCCTGTTTTTACCTCATGTAATCTTAACCCTTAATTCAGCATGAATATTTTAATAAAAAAAAAAAAAATACTTTAAACAAGAAACTCATGAGCTCAAGCACACAGTCCCAAGGACAGACCTACACCAGACCTATTGTCTACAGAGATGCCACTTCCTGTCCATTGAAACAACGACACAAACATGCCTGAGAACTAACCTCTCACCTACATAACCTCCAGTCAGAGACTAACCCTAACCCTAACCCTAACCCAACCTCTCACCTACATAACCTCCAGTCAGAGACTAACCCTAACCCTAACCCTAACCCAACCTCTCACCTACATAACCTCCAGTCAGAGACTAACCCTAACCCTAACCCTAACCCAACCTCTCACCTACATAACCTCCAGTCAGAGACTAACCCTAACCCTAACCCAACCTCTCACCTACATAACCTCCAGTCAGAGACTAACCCTAACCCTAACCCAACCTCTCACCTACATAACCTCCAGTCAGAGACTAACCCTAACCCTAACCCTAACCCAACCTCTCACCTACATAACCTCCAGTCAGAGACTAACCCTAACCCTAACCCTAACCCAACCTCTCACCTACATAACCTCCAGTCAGAGACTAACCCTAACCCTAACCCTAACCCAACCTCTCACCTACATAACCTCCAGTCAGAGACGTGAATACAGCCAACCTGTCACCTACATAACCTCCCGTTTGAGGGCGCTCAGTGGCGTAGCACACTAAGGCGCATACCATATCATCACAAGGTCCCTGGTTCGATTCCGACTATCGACATATCCTCATATCCATGTCATCCCTCCTCTCTTTCACCCATCCTTCCTGTCAATCTACTATCTCTATCCCAATAAAAGCATAAATGCCCTAAAAATATATATTTTTTAAAAATAATAAAAAAAATTCCCGTCTGAGAGGTGAATACAGCACTGTGTAAGAATGAATGGTAACAACCCCCAGCCACCCGTCTTCCTAGGAACAGCAACAGCAGTGAATAAGACGCTTGATCTTGTCATGATGTAGTCATAGGTTCCTGCAAAAAAAACATTGTGCAAGGTCTTCTAAGACAGGAAATGGAGTAACTGGATTCTTTCCACAGGTCAGCTGCTTGGGATCACAATGATGTATTGTGTGTGGTTGGCATCACGAAGGTTCTGTCAGTGGATCTGAAGGTTCGGAAGGAGTCGTCTGATAAGGAGATGATAGAGCAGAGTCAATGTCAGGCTGCTTCTCCTCCTCCAGCCTCCAGCTTGCCTGGCCTTGACTCCCACCACTCAGGCTGTGCACCCTGCCCCCGTCCGAGTGGATCTCCCTGGGTTGGCAGTCACACAGTCTGGGGGTGGTTGGGAGCCCCAGAACAGCTGGCAAACACTCTACTACGACACACATCTCGGGTCAAACTGGTTTTTCTTTCCATTGCCTGAGGTCCGCCTGGTTTAAATTGCCTGGCACTCTGGATGGGCGGGGTACGCACCTTTGGGATTATACCACTGGTTCTATTGCACTCGGCAAACTAAAGCAAGCACACCTCAAGTATTAGAAGGAGAACAGCTTTGACCCAGGTGTGGTATACACAGAGGCAGGAGAACAGCTTTGACCCAGGTGTGGTATATACAGAGGAAGGAGAGATATCAGCACACTGAGACAACACAAGTTGTCTGGGAATCTCAGGGATGAAGCCAACCACAAACATTTCCACAGGAGAGGGATCGTCCGTAAACTCTGCTCAGCACATGACTGTTTACACCACATCGGCTACCAGAGAAATCGTGCGTCAAAGCAAGCAGTTCAGACAATGAATATTCATTACAAACTAAGCAAACCTAAATGGATGTTTTTCTCCAAATGGTCGTTGAGTTGTCTAAACACTCCACAGAGCAGACTGTACCATCCAAAAATGGTTGTTTTGAGTTTGTTTTGAGTTTCAGGCTGCATCACAAGGTCAGTGATAACAATAGGCAGCCATATTTGTTCTCTGTGGAGGAGTGGTATTTATAGTGTTGAGAAGTAACAGCCGCGGTTGTGTGTGTGTGTGTGTGATCGCGTGTTTGTGATCGTGTGTGTGTGTGTGTGAGTGTGTGTGTGGTTGTGTGTGTGTGTGATTGGGTGTGTGATTGTGTGTGTGAGTGTGTGTGTGTGTGTGAGTGTGTGGGGCAGGCTAAATGAGGACATGTGTGTGAAGTGTCTGGGTGTCTGTAACAGTACCCTGTTGATTTAACTCCTCTTGCCTTAGGGAAAAGTCTACTGTTGTTTTTCACTACACACACACACACACACACACACACATACCTAAATCTATGACACACACACACACACCTAAGTCTATGACACACACAGACACAGACACAGAGACACACACACAGTCACGCACACGCACGCGCACGCGCGCACACACGCACGCACGCATGCACACACACACACACACACGCACACAGCAGGCCTTTTGTTGTGATAATTGTTTCTACCTAAACATGAGATTCCAAACATAAGAAATGACTAAACATAAATCACTGTGAAGGACTCCACCTCTACCTCCACCTCTACCTCTACCTCTACCTCCACCTCTACCTCCCCTCTACCTCCACCTCCACCTCTACCTCCCCTCTACCTCCACCTCCACCTCTACCTCTACCTCCACCTCCCCTCTACCTCCACCTCCACCTCTACCTCCCCTCTACCTCTACCTCCACCTCCCCTCTACCTCCACCTCCACCTCTACCTCCCCTCTACCTCTACCTCCCCTCTACCTCCACCTCTACCTCCACCTCTACCTCCACCTCCCCTCTACCTCCACCTCCACCTCTACCTCCCCTCTACCTCCACCTCCCCTCTACCTCCACCTCCCCTCTACCTCCACCTCTACCTCCACCTCCACCTCTACCTCCACCTCTACCTCCCCTCTACCTCTACCTCTCCTCTACCTCCACCTCCACCTCCACCTCCACCTCTACCTCCACCTCCACCTCCACCTCCCCTCTACCTCCCCCTCCACCTCCACCTCCCCCTCTACCTCTACCTCCACCTCTACCTCTACCTCTACCTCCACCTCCATCTCCACCTCCATCTCCATCTCTACCTCCATCTCCACCTCCACCTCCATCCCTGGTCAAAAACATCTCTCTCTCTCTCTCTCTACTCACTCATTACCTCTACCTCATAACCTACATTACCCTCTACCCCATAACCTACATTACCCTCTACCTCATAACCTACATTACCCTCTACCTCATAACCTACATTACCCTCTACCTCATAACCTACATTACCATCTACCCCATAACCTACATTACCCTCTACCTCATAACCTACATTACCCTCTACCTCATAACCTACATTACCCTCTACCTCATGACCTACATTACCCTCTACCTCATAACCTACATTACCATCTACCCCATAACCTACATTACCCTCTACCTCATAACCTACATTACCATCTACCCCATAACCTACATTACCCTCTACCCCATAACCTACATTACCCTCTACCTCATAACCTACATTACCCTCTACCTCATGACCTACATTACCCTCTACCTCATAACCTACATTACCATCTACCCCATAACCTACATTACCCTCTACCTCATAACCTACATTACTCTCTACCTCATAACCTACATTACCATCTACCCCATAACCTACATTACCCTCTACCTCATAACCTACATTACTCTCTACCTCATAACCTACATTACCCTCTACCCCACAACCTACATTACCCTCTACCTCATAACCTACATTACCATCTACCTCATAACCTACATTACCCTCTACCTCATAACCTACATTACCCTCTACCTCATAACCTACATTACCCTCTACCTCATAACCTACATTACCCTCTACCTCATATCACCTCTACCCCATAACCTACATTACCTCTACCCCATAACCTACATTACCATCTACCTCATAACCTACATTACCCTCTACCCCATAACCTACATTACCCTCTACCTCATAACCTACATTACCCTCTACCCCATAACCTACATTACCCTCTACCTCATAACCTACATTACCCTCTACCTCATAACCTACATTACCCTCTACCTCTCTGTCGCTGAACAAACAAACACATAAATAATGACTTGTTTTCTAATTAATAAATGCATCTTCCTTAATGAGTCTGCTCATTATCTCTGGTGATTTCTGTTGGGAGTGTTTAATCCCCATCTTTATTCCACCCATACAGCTCTGCAACCCTCCTAATTGTAAACAAAACAAAGTTTTCTCATTTGTTTTTGAGAGAGGTATCAGACTATTGATTCCAGACGAGGGGAAATTGCAGCGTTCCATTTGGCGGGCGACGCCCACAGATCTAACCACTTACGAGCGCGTGGAGAACGAAAAATCCAGCGGCCCAGATGATCTTATCCCAAACATAGTAACGTGTTATTGCTAGCCTTGTACCACTGATTATCCCTGCTTCTTCATTCATCTGAGAGACCCCTGTCACAGACATAGTAGTCCTATTCATCCAGACAATAGAGAGCACAGGGCTGCCTCTGGGGGTTTCAGGGGAAGGATCGGTTCTGCTTCTTGTTACGGTCGGTTACAAATATAGACCTACGAGAGTCCGGGGAGAAAGCAGAGCATGGGCGAGGCCGTCCTGCTGTAGCTGTACCTACCAACACTAACAGGATTGGGTCAGGTATATTCCAATTGCCATAAAACTAATTGAATGACTATCTTGTGATGCGGTCACAGGTCTTTCATCAGGCATTCTCAATCCAGAAACACAGATGGTTTGGATATCAAAAGCAAACCAAAGACGTAGGTTGATATTCATTTTCTTCTCCGAGAAGACGAGGGCTTCCTATCAGCAGCGTTCGTTAGATCTTCTGATAGGGAACTGACTTGATAAGAACCGCTGGAACTAAAGTATATTACTTCTAAAAATACACCAGACAGTGTATAAAAGACAGCATTGTACATTTGTGGGACAGGTCTTTTTTTCTGTGCGCGTTTCAACAAAGCCTTTGATTGAGCAGCACAACAACCCCTGGGCTGGGTGAACTTTGGGAGACCTGGTAAGCCTTGTGGTGTGTGTTTGGCTGCTGGCGATGTTGTTCTAACCAGCCACAGTGGGTGCCAGAGCCGCCAGGAAGCCACGAGTCGACTTACGTAAGTGTTCAGACTGAAACATCAAAGAGGCACTCAACAGCATACCGCGGTGAAGCGTCACCGCCGACAGCCAATGAGCAAAGAGAGGAGATGAGAACTGATGGACATTGGCCGTCTCACTGGCCGTCACAGGAGGGTCAGGGCTGGGTCAGGGCTGGGTCAGGGCTGGGTCAGGGCTGGGCATGGAGGGGCTGGGTCAGGGCTGGGTCAGGGCTGGGTCAGGGCTGGGTCAGGGCTGGGCATGGAGGGGCTGGGTCAGGGCTGGGTCTGGGCTGGGCATGGAGGGGCTGGGACGGGGTTAATAGAGGTTGTGATAGGGTTGAGTAGAGGTTGTGATAGGGGTTAATTATTGGTTGTGCTAGGGGTCATGAAAGGGTTGAGTACAGGTTGTGATATGGTTGTCATATGGTTGTGATATGGTTGAGTACAGGTTGTGATATGGTTGTCATATGGTTGTGATATGGTTGAGTACAGGTTGTGATATGGTTACGTACAGGTTGTGATATGGTTGAGTACAGGTTGTGATATGGTTGAGTACAGGTTGTGATATGGTTGTGATATGGTTGAGTACAGGTTGTGATATGGTTGAGTACAGGTTGTGATATGGTTGTGTGATGGTTGTGATATGGTTGAGTACAGGTTGTGATATGGTTGAGTACAGGTTGTGATATGGTTGTGTGATGGTTGTGATATGGTTGAGTACAGGTTGTGATATGGTTGAGTACAGGTTGTGATATGGTTGTGTGATGGTTGTGATATGGTTGAGTACAGGTTGTGATATGGTTGTGTGATGGTTGTGATATGGTTGAGTACAGGTTGTAATATGGTTGAGTACAGGTTGTGATATGGTTGTGTGATGGTTGTGATATGGTTGAGTACAGGTTGTGATATGGTTGAGTACAGGTTGTGATATGGTTGTGATATGGTTGTGTGATGGTTGTGTGATGGTTGTGATATGGTTGTGTGATGGTTGTGTGATGGTTGTGATATGGTTGTGTGATGGTTGTGATATGGTTGTGTGATGGTTGTGTGATGGTTGTGATAAGGTTGTTGTGCCACTCACCCGGTGCTGGTCGTAGTCTGGGCCTCTTCGCCGGGCCTCCAGCTCTTCATATGCCGGTGCTGCTCCCTCTCTACGGGCCTGCTGGTACTCTCTCCTCAGCTGCTGGATACGGTCCACACTGCTACACAACCACAACACAACCACACAGAGCACGGTCAGACCGACATGACCACAACACAACCACACAGAGCACGGTCAGACCGACATGACCACAACATAACCACACAGGTCACGGTCAGAACATGACCACACACAGGGACACAGAGCACGGTCAGAACATGACCACACACAGGGACACAGAGCACGGTCAGAACATGACCACACACAGGGACACAGAGCACGGTCAGAACATGACCACACACAGGGACACAGAGCACGGTCAGACCAACCAACTAAACATCAAACAGTAACAAGAAAAAATACTTAATATAAGAAATGTCAGAAAAACATCCATTGCTCCATGAACACAATATTGTTCCATCATCATTACAACTACAGTATAACTGCACAGTTTAACTACAATATGTTCAACTATTGCAGGTGAGTATACCTGGGTCAAAAAAACAACATTTGAAATACATTCAAATACTTGGAGATCTTGCTTGAGCCTGCCTAGAGTGCTAGGTGGGTGGGGCTTTCACTTTTGGTTCACTATTTCGATTGGTTCCATTGTGCCAGGAAAACTCAATCAAGCACAGATCGGTATCGATTTCACAGATCGGTATCGATTTCACAGATCGGTATCGATTTCACAGGATTTGAAATAAGAGTAAATCCTTGGTCTGCAGGTGAGTCGCAGATGAGTCACAGAGTCCGATTGATAGGAATCCTCAGAGCTCAACGTATCAAACTGGAAAGACATTTCAGAAAACACCGTCGTCTATCAATATCTATGTTTGGTCTCTGGTGAGCGACCTCAATCACAGCGGCATTGAGCCTCTTCTGCTCCTCCAGACGGCCACAAATCAACACCTTATCTGAAGCCAAATGGGAGAGATTTTTGTCCCCGTTCATTTTTCAAACATTGTATTGTGGCATCGACCTGTGGAGGTCTGACGGCAGAGATA
>NW_028153225.1:0-139179 GCF_951799395.1 Argentina silus
TAACCCCAACCCCGACCCCGACCCTGACCACAACCCTAACCATAACCATCAACCCGACCCCGACCCTATCCCTTTCCCTAACCCCAACCCCGACCCCGACCCTGACCACAACCCTAACCATAACCATCAACCCGACCCCGACCCTATCCCTTTCCCTAACCCCAACCCCGACCCCGACCCTGACCACAACCCTAACCATAACCATCAACCCGACCCCGACCCTATCCCTTTCCCTAACCCCAACCCCGACCCCGACCCTGACCACAACCCTAACCATAACCATCAACCCGACCCCGACCCTATCCCTTTCCCTAACCCCAACCCCGACCCCGACCCTGACCACAACCCTAACCATAACCATCAACCCGACCCCGACCCTATCCCTTTCCCTAACCCCAACCCCGACCCCCACCCTGACCACAACCCTAACCATAACCATCAACCCGACCCCGACCCTATCCCTTTCCCTAACCCCAACCCCGACCCTGACCACAACCCTAACCATAACCATCAACCCGACCCCGACCCTATCCCTTTCCCTAACCCCAACCCCGACCCCGACCCTGACCACAACCCTAACCATAACCATCAACCCGACCCCGACCCTATCCCTTTCCCTAACCCCAACCCCGACCCCGACCCTGACCACAACCCTAACCATAACCATCAACCTGACCCCGACCCTATCCCTTTCCCTAACCCCAACCCCGACCCCGACCCTGACCACAACCCTAACCATAACCATCAACCCGACCCCGACCCTATCCCTTTCCCTAACCCCAACCCCGACCCCGACCCTGACCACAACCCTAACCATAACCATCAACCCGACCCTATCCCTTTCCCTAACCCCAACCCCGACCCCGACCCTGACCACAACCCTAACCATAACCATCAACCCGACCCCGACCCTATCCCTTTCCCTAACCCCAACCCCGACCCCGACCCTGACCACAACCCTAACCATAACCATCAACCCGACCCCGACCCTATCCCTTTCCCTAACCCCAACCCCGACCCCGACCCTGACCACAACCCTAACCATAACCATCAACCCGACCCCGACCCTATCCCTTTCCCTAACCCCAACCCCGACCCCGACCCTGACCACAACCCTAACCATAACCATCAACCCGACCCCGACCCTATCCCTTTCCCTAACCCCAACCCCGACCCCGACCCTGACCACAACCCTAACCATAACCATCAACCCGACCCCGACCCTATCCCTTTCCCTAACCCCAACCCCGACCCCGACCCTGACCACAACCCTAACCATAACCATCAACCCGACCCCGACCCTTTCCCTTTCCCTAACCCCAACCCCGACCCCGACCCTGACCACAACCCTAACCATAACCATCAACCCGACCCCGACCCTATCCCTTTCCCTAACCCCAACCCCGACCCCGACCCTGACCACAACCCTAACCATAACCATCAACCCGACCCCGACCCTATCCCTTTCCCTAACCCCAACCCCGACCCCGACCCTGACCACAACCCTAACCATAACCATCAACCCGACCCCGACCCTATCCCTTTCCCTAACCCCAACCCCGACCCCGACCCTGACCACAACCCTAACCATAACCATCAACCCGACCCCGACCCTATCCCTTTCCCTAACCCCAACCCCGACCCTGACCACAACCCTAACCATAACCATCAACCCGACCCCGACCCTATCCCTTTCCCTAACCCCAACCCCGACCCCGACCCTGACCACAACCCTAACCATAACCATAAACCCGACCCAGACCCTATCCCTTTCACTAACCCCAACCCCGACCCTGACCACAACCCTAACCATAACCATCAACCCGTCCCCGACCCTATCCCTTTCCCTAACCCCAACCCCGACCCCGACCCTGACCACAACCCTAACCATAACCATCAACCCGACCCCGACCCTATCCCTTTCCCTAACCCCAACCCCGACCCCGACCCTGACCACAACCCTAACCATAACCATCAACCCGACCCCGACCCTATCCCTTTCCCTAACCCCAACCCCGACCCCGACCCTGACCACAACCCTAACCATAACCATCAACCCGACCCCGACCCTATCCCTTTCCCTAACCCCAACCCCGACCCCGACCCTGACCACAACCCTAACCATAACCATCAACCCGACCCCGACCCTATCCCTTTCCCTAACCCCAACCCCGACCCCGACCCTGACCACAACCCTAACCATAACCATCAACCCGACCCCGACCCTATCCCTTTCCCTAACCCCAACCCCGACCCCGACCCTGACCACAACCCTAACCATAACCATCAACCCGACCCCGACCCTATCCCTTTCCCTAACCCCAACCCCGACCCCGACCCTGACCACAACCCTAACCATAACCATCAACCCGACCCCGACCCTATCCCTTTCCCTAACCCCAACCCCGACCCCGACCCTGACCACAACCCTAACCATAACCATCAACCCGACCCCGACCCTATCGCTTTCCCTAACCCCAACCCCGACCCCGACCCTGACCACAACCCTAACCATAACCATCAACCCGACCCCGACCCTATCCCTTTCCCTAACCCCAACCCCGACCCCGACCCTGACCACAACCCTAACCATAACCATCAACCCGACCCCGACCCTATCCCTTTCCCTAACCCCAACCCCGACCCCGACCCTGACCACAACCCTAACCATAACCATCAACCCGACCCCGACCCTATCCCTTTCCCTAACCCCAACCCCGACCCCGACCCTGACCACAACCCTAACCATAACCATCAACCCGACCCCGACCCTATCCCTTTCCCTAACCCCAACCCCGACCCCGACCCTGACCACAACCCTAACCATAACCATAAACCCGACCCCGACCCTATCCCTTTCACTAACCCCAACCCCGACCCTGACCACAACCCTAACCATAACCATCAACCCGACCCCGACCCTATCCCTTTCCCTAACCCCAACCCCGACCCCGACACTGACCACAACCCTAACCATAACCATCAACCCGACCCCGACCCTATCCCTTTCCCTAACCCCAACCCCGACCCCGACCCTGACCACAACCCTAACCATAACCATCAACCCGACCCCGACCCTATCCCTTTCCCTAACCCCAACCCCGACCCCGACCCTGACCACAACCCTAACCATAACCATCAACCCGACCCCGACCCTATCCCTTTCCCTAACCCCAACCCCGACCCCGACCCTGACCACAACCCTAACCATAACCATCAACCCGACCCCGACCCTATCCCTTTCCCTAACCCCAACCCCGACCCCGACCCTGACCACAACCCTAACCATAACCATCAACCCGACCCCGACCCTATCCCTTTCCCTAACCCCAACCCCGACCCTGACCCTGACCACAACCCTAACCATAACCATCAACCCGACCCCGACCCTATCCCTTTCCCTAACCCCAACCCCGACCCCGACCCTGACCACAACCCTAACCATAACCATCAACCCGACACCGACCCTATCCCTTTCCCTAACCCCAACCCCGACCCTGACCACAACCCTAACCATAACCATCAACCCGACCCCGACCCTATCCCTTTCCCTAACCCCAACCCCGACCCCGACCCTGACCACAACCCTAACCATAACCATCAACCCGACCCCGACCCTATCCCTTTCCCTAACCCCAACCCCGACCCCGACCCTGACCACAACCCTAACCATAACCATCAACCCGACCCCGACCCTATCCCTTTCCCTAACCCCAACCCCGACCCTGACCACAACCCTAACCATAACCATCAACCCGACCCCGACCCTATCCCTTTCCCTAACCCCAACCCCGACCCCGACCCTGACCACAACCCTAACCATAACCATCAACCCGACCCCGACCCTATCCCTTTCCCTAACCCCAACCCCGACCCCGACCCTGACCACAACCCTAACCATAACCATCAACCCGACCCCGACCATATCCCTTTCCCTAACCCCAACCCCGACCCCGACCCTGACCACAACCCTAACCATAACCATCAACCCGACCCCGACCCTATCCCTTTCCCTAACCCCAACCCCGACCCCGACCCTGACCACAACCCTAACCATAACCATCAACCCGACCCCGACCCTATCCCTTTCCCTAACCCCAACCCCGACCCCGACCCTGACCACAACCCTAACCATAACCATCAACCCGACCCCGACCCTATCCCTTTCCCTAACCCCAACCCCGACCCCGACCCTGACCACAACCCTAACCATAACCATCAACCCGACCCCGACCCTATCCCTTTCCCTAACCCCAACCCCGACCCCGACCCTGACCACAACCCTAACCATAACCATCAACCCGACCCCGACCCTATCCCTTTCCCTAACCCCAACCCCGACCCCGACCCTGACCACAACCCTAACCATAACCATCAACCCGACCCCGACCCTATCCCTTTCCCTAACCCCAACCCCGACCCCGACCCTGACCACAACCCTAACCATAACCATCAACCCGACCCCGACCCTATCCCTTTCCCTAACCCCAACCCCGACCCCGACCCTGACCACAACCCTAACCATAACCATCAACCCGACCCCGACCCTATCGCTTTCCCTAACCCCAACCCCGACCCCGACCCTGACCACAACCCTAACCATAACCATCAACCCGACCCCGACCCTATCCCTTTCCCTAACCCCAACCCCGACCCCGACCCTGACCACAACCCTAACCATAACCATCAACCCGACCCCGACCCTATCCCTTTCCCTAACCCCAACCCCGACCCCGACCCTGACCACAACCCTAACCATAACCATCAACCCGACCCCGACCCTATCCCTTTCCCTAACCCCAACCCCGACCCCGACCCTGACCACAACCCTAACCATAACCATCAACCCGACCCCGACCCTATCCCTTTCCCTAACCCCAACCCCGACCCCGACCCTGACCACAACCCTAACCATAACCATCAACCCGACCCCGACCCTATCCCTTTCCCTAACCCCAACCCCGACCCCGACCCTGACCACAACCCTAACCATAACCATCAACCCGACCCCGACCCTATCCCTTTCCCTAACCCCAACCCCGACCCTGACCCTGACCACAACCCTAACCATAACCATCAACCCGACCCCGACCCTATCCCTTTCCCTAACCCCAACCCCGACCCCGACCCTGACCACAACCCTAACCATAACCATCAACCCGACACCGACCCTATCCCTTTCCCTAACCCCAACCCCGACCCTGACCACAACCCTAACCATAACCATCAACCCGACCCCGACCCTATCCCTTTCCCTAACCCCAACCCCGACCCCGACCCTGACCACAACCCTAACCATAACCATCAACCCGACCCCGACCCTATCCCTTTCCCTAACCCCAACCCCGACCCCGACCCTGACCACAACCCTAACCATAACCATCAACCCGACCCCGACCCTATCCCTTTCCCTAACCCCAACCCCGACCCTGACCACAACCCTAACCATAACCATCAACCCGACCCCGACCCTATCCCTTTCCCTAACCCCAACCCCGACCCCGACCCTGACCACAACCCTAACCATAACCATCAACCCGACCCCGACCCTATCCCTTTCCCTAACCCCAACCCCGACCCCGACCCTGACCACAACCCTAACCATAACCATCAACCCGACCCCGACCATATCCCTTTCCCTAACCCCAACCCCGACCCCGACCCTGACCACAACCCTAACCATAACCATCAACCCGACCCCGACCCTATCCCTTTCCCTAACCCCAACCCCGACCCCGACCCTGACCACAACCCTAACCATAACCATCAACCCGACCCCGACCCTATCCCTTTCCCTAACCCCAACCCCGACCCCGACCCTGACCACAACCCTAACCATAACCATCAACCCGACCCCGACCCTATCCCTTTCCCTAACCCCAACCCCGACCCCGACCCTGACCACAACCCTAACCATAACCATCAACCCGACCCCGACCCTATCCCTTTCCCTAACCCCAACCCCGACCCCGACCCTGACCACAACCCTAACCATAACCATCAACCCGACCCCGACCCTATCCCTTTCCCTAACCCCAACCCCGACCCCGACCCTGACCACAACCCTAACCATAACCATCAACCCGACCCCGACCCTATCCCTTTCCCTAACCCCAACCCCGACCCCGACCCTGACCACAACCCTAACCATAACCATCAACCCGACCCCGACCCTATCCCTTTCCCTAACCCCAACCCCGACCCCGACCCTGACCACAACCCTAACCATAACCATCAACCCGACCCCGACCCTATCGCTTTCCCTAACCCCAACCCCGACCCCGACCCTGACCACAACCCTAACCATAACCATCAACCCGACCCCGACCCTATCCCTTTCCCTAACCCCAACCCCGACCCCGACCCTGACCACAACCCTAACCATAACCATCAACCCGACCCCGACCCTATCCCTTTCCCTAACCCCAACCCCGACCCCGACCCTGACCACAACCCTAACCATAACCATCAACCCGACCCCGACCCTATCCCTTTCCCTAACCCCAACCCCGACCCCGACCCTGACCACAACCCTAACCATAACCATCAACCCGACCCCGACCCTATCCCTTTCCCTAACCCCAACCCCGACCCCGACCCTGACCACAACCCTAACCATAACCATCAACCCGACCCCGACCCTATCCCTTTCCCTAACCCCAACCCCGACCCCGACCTTGACCACAACCATCAACCCGACCCCGACCCTATCCCTTTCCCTAACCCCAACCCCGACCCCGACCCTGACCACAACCATCAACCCGACCCCGACCCTATCCCTTTCCCTAACCCCAACCCCGACCCCGACCCTGACCACAACCCTAACCATAACCATCAACCCGACCCCGACCCTATCCCTTTCCCTAACCCCAACCCCGACCCTGACCACAACCCTAAACATAACCATCAACCCGACCCCGACCCTATCCCTTTCCCTAACCCCAACCCCGACCCCGACCCTGACCACAACCCTAACCATAACCATCAACCCGACCCCGACCCTATCCCTTTCCCTAACCCCAACCCCGACCCCGACCCTGACCACAACCCTAACCATAACCATCAACCCGACCCCGACCCTATCCCTTTCCCTAACCCCAACCCCGACCCCGACCCTGACCACAACCCTAACCATAACCATCAACCCGACCCCGACCCTATCCCTTTCCCTAACCCCAACCCCGACCCCGACCCTGACCACAACCCTAACCATAACCATCAACCCGACCCCGACCCTATCCCTTTCCCTAACCCCAACCCCGACCCCGACCCTGACCACAACCCTAACTATAACCATCAACCCGACCCCGACCCTATCCCTTTCCCTAACCCCAACCCCGACCCCGACCCTGACCACAACCCTAACCATAACCATAAACCCGACCCCGACCCTATCCCTTTCACTAACCCCAACCCCGACCCTGACCACAACCCTAACCATAACCATCAACCCGACCCCGACCCTATCCCTTTCCCTAACCCCAACCCCGACCCCGACCCTGACCACAACCCTAACCATAACCATCAACCCGACCCCGACCCTATCCCTTTCCCTAACCCCAACCCCGACCCCGACCCTGACCACAACCCTAACCATAACCATCAACCCGACCCCGACCCTATCCCTTTCCCTAACCCCAACCCCGACCCCGACCCTGACCACAACCCTAACCATAACCATCAACCCGACCCCGACCCTATCCCTTTCCCTAACCCCAACCCCGACCCTGACCCTGACCACAACCCTAACCATAACCATCAACCCGACCCCGACCCTATCCCTTTCCCTAACCCCAACCCCGACCCCGACCCCGACCCTGACCACAACCCTAACCATAACCATCAACCCGACACCGACCCTATCCCTTTCCCTAACCCCAACCCCGACCCTGACCACAACCCTAACCATAACCATCAACCCGACCCCGACCCTATCCCTTTCCCTAACCCCAACCCCGACCCCGACCCTGACCACAACCCTAACCATAACCATCAACCCGACCCCGACCCTATCCCTTTCCCTAACCCCAACCCCGACCCCGACCCTGACCACAACCCTAACCATAACCATCAACCCGACCCCGACCCTATCCCTTTCCCTAACCCCAACCCCGACCCTGACCACAACCCTAAACATAACCATCAACCCGACCCCGACCCTATCCCTTTCCCTAACCCCAACCCCGACCCCGACCCTGACCACAACCCTAACCATAACCATCAACCCGACCCCGACCCTATCCCTTTCCCTAACCCCAACCCCGACCCCGACCCTGACCACAACCCTAACCATAACCATCAACCCGACCCCGACCCTATCCCTTTCCCTAACCCCAACCCCGACCCCGACCCTGACCACAACCCTAACCATAACCATCAACCCGACCCCGACCCTATCCCTTTCCCTAACCCCAACCCCGACCCCGACCTTGACCACAACCATCAACCCGACCCCGACCCTATCCCTTTCCCTAACCCCAACCCCGACCCCGACCCTGACCACAACCATCAACCCGACCCCGACCCTATCCCTTTCCCTAACCCCAACCCCGACCCCGACCCTGACCACAACCCTAACCATAACCATCAACCCGACCCCGACCCTATCCCTTTCCCTAACCCCAACCCCGACCCTGACCACAACCCTAAACATAACCATCAACCCGACCCCGACCCTATCCCTTTCCCTAACCCCAACCCCGACCCCGACCCTGACCACAACCCTAACCATAACCATCAACCCGACCCCGACCCTATCCCTTTCCCTAACCCCAACCCCGACCCCGACCCTGACCACAACCCTAACCATAACCATCAACCCGACCCCGACCCTATCCCTTTCCCTAACCCCAACCCCGACCCCGACCCTGACCACAACCCTAACCATAACCATCAACCCGACCCCGACCCTATCCCTTTCCCTAACCCCAACCCCGACCCCGACCCTGACCACAACCCTAACCATAACCATCAACCCGACCCCGACCCTATCCCTTTCCCTAACCCCAACCCCGACCCCGACCCTGACCACAACCCTAACTATAACCATCAACCCGACCCCGACCCTATCCCTTTCCCTAACCCCAACCCCGACCCCGACCCTGACCACAACCCTAACCATAACCATAAACCCGACCCCGACCCTATCCCTTTCACTAACCCCAACCCCGACCCTGACCACAACCCTAACCATAACCATCAACCCGACCCCGACCCTATCCCTTTCCCTAACCCCAACCCCGACCCCGACCCTGACCACAACCCTAACCATAACCATCAACCCGACCCCGACCCTATCCCTTTCCCTAACCCCAACCCCGACCCCGACCCTGACCACAACCCTAACCATAACCATCAACCCGACCCCGACCCTATCCCTTTCCCTAACCCCAACCCCGACCCCGACCCTGACCACAACCCTAACCATAACCATCAACCCGACCCCGACCCTATCCCTTTCCCTAACCCCAACCCCGACCCTGACCCTGACCACAACCCTAACCATAACCATCAACCCGACCCCGACCCTATCCCTTTCCCTAACCCCAACCCCGACCCCGACCCCGACCCTGACCACAACCCTAACCATAACCATCAACCCGACACCGACCCTATCCCTTTCCCTAACCCCAACCCCGACCCTGACCACAACCCTAACCATAACCATCAACCCGACCCCGACCCTATCCCTTTCCCTAACCCCAACCCCGACCCCGACCCTGACCACAACCCTAACCATAACCATCAACCCGACCCCGACCCTATCCCTTTCCCTAACCCCAACCCCGACCCCGACCCTGACCACAACCCTAACCATAACCATCAACCCGACCCCGACCCTATCCCTTTCCCTAACCCCAACCCCGACCCTGACCACAACCCTAACCATAACCATCAACCCGACCCCGACCCTATCCCTTTCCCTAACCCCAACCCCGACCCCGACCCTGACCACAACCCTAACCATAACCATCAACCCGACCCCGACCCTATCCCTTTCCCTAACCCCAACCCCGACCCCGACCCTGACCACAACCCTAACCATAACCATCAACCCGACCCCGACCATATCCCTTTCCCTAACCCCAACCCCGACCCCGACCCTGACCACAACCCTAACCATAACCATCAACCCGACCCCGACCCTATCCCTTTCCCTAACCCCAACCCCGACCCTGACCACAACCCTAACCATAACCATCAACCCGACCCCGACCCTATCCCTTTCCCTAACCCCAACCCCGACCCCGACCCTGACCACAACCCTAACCATAACCATCAACCCGACCCCGACCCTATCCCTTTCCCTAACCCCAACCCCGACCCCGACCCTGACCACAACCCTAACCATAACCATCAACCCGACCCCGACCCTATCCCTTTCCCTAAACCCCAACCCCGACCCCGACCCTGACCACAACCCTAACCATAACCATCAACCCGACCCCGACCCTATCCCTTTCCCTAACCCCAACCCCGACCCCGACCCTGACCACAACCCTCACGGGCTGATTGTGTTTTTTAGGCCTTCGCAAGCTAGTGCACACAAGTGTGTGCACAGCAGGAGAGACAAATCTATGTTTTCGCGCCTGTTTTGCCATTTCCAGGTCGAAAAACACACAGACCCCAAAAATAAAGAAACGGCTGTCCAGCCAAAACTGAGGCTTCAAACTTGATGAAAACAGTCTCTCCCACAATAACTCAAGGGCCGCTTGTGTTTTTTAGGCCTTTGCAAGCTATCGGAAGTGTGTGCGCGGCAGTAGAGACAAATCCATGTTTTCGCGCATTTTTTGCGATTTCAAGGTCGAAAAACACATAGGCCCCAAAATGAAAGAAACGGCTGCCGCGCCAAAACTATGGCTTCAAACTTGATGAAAACAGTCTTTCCCATAATAACTCACGGGCTGCTTGTGTTTTTTAGGCCTTTGCAAGCTATCGGAATTGTGTGCGCGGCAGGAGAGACAAATCTATGTTTTCGCGCCTTTTTTGCCATTTCCAGGTCGAAAAACACACAGAACCCAAAAATAAAGAAACGGCTGTCCAGCCAAAACTGAGGCTTCAAACTTGATGAAAACAGTCTCTCCCACAATAACTCAAGGGCCGCTTGTGTTTTTTAGGCCTTCGCAAGCTATCGGAAGTGTGTGCGCGGCAGGAGAGACAAATCCATGTTTTCGCGCCTTTTTTGCCATTTCCAGGTCGAAAAACACACAGAACCCAAAAATAAAGAAACGGCTGCCGCGCCAAAACTATGGCTTCAAACTTGATGAAAACAGTCTCTCCCATAATAACTCACGGGCTGCTTGTGTTTTTTAGGCCTTTGCAAGCTATCGGAAGTGTGTGCGCGGCAGGAGAGACAAATCCATGTTTTCGCGCCTTTTTTGCGATTTCAAGGTCGAAAAACACATAGGCCCCAAAATGAAAGAAACGGCTGGCGCGCCAAAACTATGGCTTCAAACTTGATGAAAACAGTCTCTCCCATAATAACTCACGGGCCGCTTGTGTTTTTTAGGCCTTTGCAAGCTATCGGAAGTGTGTGCGCGGCAGGAGAGACAAATCCATGTTTTCGCGCCTTTTTTGCGATTTCAAGGTCGAAAAACACATAGGCCCCAAAATGAAAGAAACGGCTGCCGCGCCAAAACTATGGCTTCAAACTTGATGAAAACAGTCTCTCCCATAATAACTCACTGGCTGCTTGTGTTTTTTAGGCCTTTGCAAGCTATCGGAAATGTGTGCGCGGCAGGAGAGACAAATCCATGTTTTCGCGCCTTTTTTGCGATTTCAAGGTCGAAAAACACATAGGCCCCAAAATGAAAGAAACGGGTGGCGCACCAAAACTATGGCTTCAAACTTGATGAAAACAGTCTCTCCCATAATAACTCACGGCCTGCTTGTGTTTTTTAGGCCTTTGCAAGCTATCGGAAGTGTGTGCGCGGCAGGAGAGACAAATCCATGTTTTCCCCCCTTTTTTGCGATTTCAAGGTCGAAAAACACATAGGCCCCAAAATGAAAGAAACGGCTGGCGCGCCAAAACTATGGCTTCAAACTTGATGAAAACAGTCTCTCCCATAATAACTCACGGGCTGCTTGTGTTTTTTAGGCCTTTGCAAGTTATCGGAAGTGTGTGCGCGGCAGGAGAGACAAATCAATGTTTTTGCGCCTTTTTTGCGATTTCAAGGTCGAAAAACACATAGGCCCCAAAATGAAAGAAACGGCTGGCGCGCCAAAACTATGGCTTCAAACTTGATGAAAACAGTCTCTCCCATAATAACTCACGGGCTGCTTGTGTTTTTTAGGCCTTTGCACGCTATCGGAAGTGTGTGCGCGGCAGGAGAGACAAATCCATGTTTTCGCGCCTTTTTTGCGATTTCAAGGTCGAAAAACACATAGGCCCCAAAATGAAAGAAACGGCTGCCGCGCCAAAACTATGGCTTCAAACTTGATGAAAACAGTCTCTCCCATAATAACTCACGGGCTGCTTGTGTTTTTTAGGCCTTCGCAAGCTATCGGAAGTGTGTGCGCGGCAGGAGAGACAAATCCATGTTTTTATGCCTTCTTTGGCATTTTCAGGTGGAGAAAAACACAATCCCGAAAGAGAAAGAAAAGGCTGCCGCGCCAACACTGAGGCTTCAAACTTGATGAAAACAGTGTCTCCCATAATGGTGTAGGGGCTGCTTGTGGTTATTAGGCCTTTGCAAGCTCTCCGAAGTGTGTGCGCAGCAGGAGAGAGAAATCCATGTTTTTATGCCTTCTTTGTCATTTTCAGGTGGAGAAAAACACAATCCCGAAAGAGAAAGAAAAGGCTGCCGCGCCAACACTGAGGCTTCAAACTTGATGAAAACAGTGTCTCCCATAATGGTGTAGGGGCTGCTTGTGGTTATTAGGCCTTTGCAAGCTCTCCGAAGTGTGTGCGCAGCAGGAGAGACAAATCCATGTTTTTATGCCTTCTTTGGCATTTTCAGGTGGAGAAAAACACAATCCCGAAAGAGAAAGAAAAGGCTGCCTCGCCAACACTGAGGATTCAAACTTGATGAAAACAGTGTCTCCCATAATGGAGTAGGGGCTGCTTGTGGTTATTAGGCATTTGCAAGCTCTCCGAAGTGTGTGCGCAGCAGGAGAGACAAATCCATGTTTTTATGCCTTCTTTGGCATTTTCAGGTGGAGAAAAACACAATCCCGAAAGAGAAAGAAAAGGCTGCCGCGCCAACACTGAGGCTTCAAACTTGATGAAAACAGTGTCTCCCATAATGGAGTAGGGGCTGCTTGTGGTTATTAGGCATTTGCAAGCTCTCCGAAGTGTGTGCGCAGCAGGAGAGACAAATCCATGTTTTTATGCCTTCTTTGGCATTTTCAGGTGGAGAAAAACACAATCCCGAAAGAGAAAGAAAAGGCTGCCGCGCCAACACTGAGGCTTCAAACTTGATGAAAACAGTGTCTCCCATAATGGAGTAGGGGCTGCTTGTGGTTATTAGGCATTTGCAAGCTCTCCGAAGTGTGTGCGCAGCAGGAGAGACAAATCCATGTTTTTATGCCTTCTTTGGCATTTTCAGGTGGAGAAAAACACAATCCCGAAAGAGAAAGAAAAGGCTGCCGCGCCAACACTGAGGCTTCAAACTTGATGAAAACAGTGTCTCCCATAATGGAGTAGGGGCTGCTTGTGGTTATTAGGCATTTGCAAGCTCTCCGAAGTGTGTGCGCAGCAGGAGAGACAAATCCATGTTTTTATGCCTTCTTTGGCATTTTCAGGTGGAGAAAAACACAATCCCGAAAGAGAAAGAAAAGGCTGCCGCGCCAACACTGAGGCTTCAAACTTGATGAAAACAGTGTCTCCCATAATGGTGTAGGGGCTGCTTGTGGTTATTAGGCCTTTGCAAGCTCTCCGAAGTGTGTGCGCAGCAGGAGAGACAAATCCATGTTTTTATGCCTTCTTTGGCATTTTCAGGTGGAGAAAAACACAATCCCGAAAGAGAAAGAAAAGGCTGCCGCGCCAACACTGAGGCTTCAAACTTGATGAAAACAGTGTCTCCCATAATGGAGTAGGGGCTGCTTGTGGTTATTAGGCATTTGCAAGCTCTCCGAAGTGTGTGCGCAGCAGGAGAGACAAATCCATGTTTTTATGCCTTCTTTGGCATTTTCAGGTGGAGAAAAACACAATCCCGAAAGAGAAAGAAAAGGCTGCCGCGTCAACACTGAGGCTTCAAACTTGATGAAAACAGTGTCTCCCATAATGGAGTAGGGGCTGCTTGTGGTTATTAGGCATTTGCAAGCTCTCCGAAATGTGTGCGCAGCAGGAGAGACAAATCCATGTTTTTATGCCTTCTTTGGCATTTTCAGGTGGAGAAAAACACAATCCCGAAAGAGAAAGAAAAGGCTGCCGCGCCAACACTGAGGCTTCAAACTTGATGAAAACAGTGTCTCCCATAATGGTGTAGGGGCTGCTTGTGGTTATTAGGCCTTTGCAAGCTCTCCGAAGTGTGTGCGCGGCAGGAGAGACAAATCCATGTTTTCGCGCCTTTTTTGCCATTTCCAGGTCGAAAAACACAAAGGCCCCAAAAATAAAGAAACGGCTGTCCAGCCAAAACTGAGGCTTCAAACTTGATGAAAACAGTCTCTCCCATAATAACTCACGGGCTGCTTGTGTTTTTTAGGCCTTTGCAAGCTATCGGAAGTGTGTGCGCGGCAGGAGAGACAAATCCATGTTTTCGCGCCTTTTTTGCCATTTCCAGGTCGAAAAACACAAAGGCCCCAAAAATAAAGAAACGGCTGTCCAGCCAAAACTGAGGCTTCAAACTTGATGAAAACAGTCTCTCCCACAATAACTCAAGGGCTGCTTGTGTTTTTTAGGCCTTTGCACGCTATCGGAAGTGTGTGCGCGGCAGGAGAGACAAATCCTTGTTTTCGCGCCTTTTTTGCGATTTCAAAGTCGAAAAACACATAGGCCCCAAAATGAAAGAAACGGCTGCCGCGCCAAAACTATGGCTTCAAACTTGATGAAAACAGTCTCTCCCATAATAACTCACGGGCTGCTTGTGTTTTTTAGGCCTTTGCACGCTATCGGAAGTGTGTGCGCGGCAGGAGAGACAAATCCATGTTTTCGCGCCTTTTTTGCCATTTCCAGGTCGAAAAACACAAAGGCCCCAAAAATAAAGAAACGGCTGTCCAGCCAAAACTGAGGTTTCAAACTTGATGAAAACAGTCTCTCAGACAATAACTCAAGGGCCGCTGGTGTTTTTTAGGCCTTCGCAAGCTATCGGAAGTGTGTGCGCGGCAGGAGAGACAAATCCATGTTTTCGCGCTATTTTTGCCATTTCCAGGTCGAAAAACACAAAGGCCCCAAAATGAAAGAAACGGCTGCCGCGCCAAAACTATGGCTTCAAACTTGATGAAAACAGTCTCTCCCACAATAACTCAAGGGCTGCTTATTTTTTTTAGGCCTTCGCAAGATATCGGAAGTGTGTGTGCGGCAGGAGAGACAAATCCATGTTTTCGCGCCTTTTTTGCGATTTCAAGGTCGAAAAACACATAGGCCCCAAAATGAAAGAAACGGCTGGCGCACCAAAACTATGGCTTCAAACTTGATGAAAACAGTCTCTCCCATAATAACTCACGGGCTGCTTGTGTTTTTTAGGCCTTTGCACGCTATCGGAAGTGTGTGCGCGGCAGGAGAGACAAATCCATGTTTTCGCGCCTTTTTTGCCATTTCCAGGTCGAAAAACACAAAGGCCCCAAAAATAAAGAAACGGCTGTCCAGCCAAAACTGAGGCTTCAAACTTGATGAAAACAGTCTCTCCCACAATAACTCAAGGGCTGCTTGTGTTTTTTAGGCCTTCGCAAGCTATCGGAAGTGTGTGCGCGGCAGGAGAGACAAATCCATGTTTTCGCGCCTTTTTTGCCATTTCCAGGTCGAAAAACACAAAGGCCCCAAAAATAAAGAAACGGCTGTCCAGCCAAAACTGAGGCTTCAAACTTGATGAAAACAGTCTCTCCCACAATAACTCAAGGGCTGCTTGTGTTTTTTAGGCCTTCGCAAGATATCGGAAGTGTGTGCGCGGCAGGAGAGACAAATCAATGTTTTCGCGACTTTTTTGCGATTTCAAGGTCGAAAAACACATAGGCCCCAAAATGAAAGAAACGGCTGGCGCGCCAAAACTATGGCTTCAAACTTGATGAAAACAGTCTCTCCCATAATAACTCACGGGCTGCTTGTGTTTTTTAGGCCTTTGCACGCTATCGGAAGTGTGTGCGCGGCAGGAGAGACAAATCCATGTTTTCGCGCCTTTTTTGCCATTTCCAGGTCGAAAAACACAAAGGCCCCAAAAATAAAGAATCGGCTGTCCAGCCAAAACTGAGGCTTCAAACTTGATGAAAACAGTCTCTCCCACAATAACTCAAGGGCTGCTTGTGTTTTTTAGGCCTTCGCAAGATATCGGAAGTGTGTGCGCGGCAGGAGAGACAAATCAATGTTGTCGCGACTTTTTTGCGATTTCAAGGTCGAAAAACACATAGGCCCCAAAATGAAAGAAACAGCTGGCGCGCCAAAACTATGGCTTCAAACTTGATGAAAACAGTCTCTCCCATAATAACTCACGGGCTGCTTGTGTTTTTTAGGCCTTTGCACGCTATCGGAAGTGTGTGCGCGGCAGGAGAGACAAATCCATGTTTTCGCGCCTTTTTTGCGATTTCAAGGTCGAAAAACACATAGGCCCCAAAATGAAAGAAACGGCTGCCACGCCAAAACTATGGCTTCAAACTTGATGAAAACAGTCTCTCCCATAATAACTCACGGGCTGCTTGTGTTTTTTAGGCCTTTGCACGCTATCGGAAGTGTGTGCGCGGCAGGAGAGACAAATCCATGTTTTCGCACCTTTTTTGCCATTTCCAGGTCGAAAAACACAAAGGCCCCAAAAATAAAGAAACGGCTGTCCAGCCAAAACTGAGGCTTCAAACTTGATGAAAACAGTCTCTCAGACAATAACTCAAGGGCCGCTTGTGTTTTTTAGGCCTTCGCAAGCTATCGGAAGTGTGTGCGCGGCAGGAGAGACAAATCCATGTTTTCGCGCCTTTTTTGCGATTTCAAGGTCGAAAAACACATAGGCCCCAAAATGAAAGAAACGGCTGGCGCGCCAAAACTATGGCTTCAAACTTGATGAAAACAGTCTCTCCCATAATAACTCACGGGCTGCTTGTGTTTTTTAGGCCTTTGCACGCTATCGGAAGTGTGTGCGCGGCAGGAGAGACAAATCCATGTTTTCGCGCCTTTTTTGCCATTTCCAGGTCGAAAAACACAAAGGCCCCAAAAATAAAGAAACGGCTGTCCAGCCAAAACTGAGGCTTCAAACTTGATGAAAACTGTCTCTCCCACAATAACTCAAGGGCTGCTTGTGTTTTTTAGGCCTTCGCAAGATATCGGAAGTGTGTGCGCGGCAGGAGAGACAAATCCATGTTTTCGCGCCTTTTTTGCCATTTCCAGGTCGAAAAACACAAAGGCCCCAAAAATAAAGAAACGGCTGTCCAGCCAAAACTGAGGCTTCAAACTTGATAAAAACAGTCTCTCCCACAATAACTCAAGGGCTGCTTGTGTTTTTTAGGCCTTCGCAAGATATCGGAAGTGTGTGCGCGGCAGGAGAGACAAATCAATGTTTTCGCGACTTTTTTGCGATTTCAAGGTCGAAAAACACATAGGCCCCAAAATGAAAGAAACGGCTGGCGCGCCAAAACTATGGCTTCAAACTTGATGAAAAAAGTCTCTCCCATAATAACTCACGGGCTGCTTGTGTTTTTTAGGCCTTTGCACGCTATCGGAAGTGTGTGCGCGGCAGGAGAGACAAATCCATGTTTTCGCGCATTTTTTGCGATTTCAAGGTCGAAAAACACATAGGCCCCAAAATGAAAGAAACGGCTGCCGCGCCAAAACTATGGCTTCAAACTTGATGAAAACAGTCTCTCCCATAATAACTCACGGGCTGCTTGTGTTTTTTAGGCCTTTGCACGCTATCGGAAGTGTGTGCGCGGCAGGAGAGACAAATCCATTTTTTCGCGCCTTTTTTGCCATTTCCAGGTCGAAAAACACAAAGGCCCCAAAAATAAAGAAACGGCTGTCCAGCCAAAACTGAGGCTTCAAACTTGATGAAAACAGTCTCTCCCACAATAACTCAAAGGCTGCTTGTGTTTTTTAGGCCTTCGCAAGATATCGGAAGTGTGTGCGCGGCAGGAGAGACAAATCAATGTTTTCGCGACTTTTTTGCGATTTCAAGGTCGAAAAACACATAGGCCCCAAAATGAAAGAAACGGGTGGCGCACCAAAACTATGGCTTCAAACTTGATGAAAACAGTCTCTCCCATAATAACTCACGGCCTGCTTGTGTTTTTTAGGCCTTTGCAAGCTATCGGAAGTGTGTGCGCGGCAGGAGAGACAAATCCATGTTTTCCCCCCTTTTTTGCGATTTCAAGGTCGAAAAACACATAGGCCCCAAAATGAAAGAAACGGCTGGCGCGCCAAAACTATGGCTTCAAACTTGATGAAAACAGTCTCTCCCATAATAACTCACGGGCTGCTTGTGTTTTTTAGGCCTTTGCAAGTTATCGGAAGTGTGTGCGCGGCAGGAGAGACAAATCAATGTTTTTGCGCCTTTTTTGCGATTTCAAGGTCGAAAAACACATAGGCCCCAAAATGAAAGAAACGGCTGGCGCGCCAAAACTATGGCTTCAAACTTGATGAAAACAGTCTCTCCCATAATAACTCACGGGCTGCTTGTGTTTTTTAGGCCTTTGCACGCTATCGGAAGTGTGTGCGCGGCAGGAGAGACAAATCCATGTTTTCGCGCCTTTTTTGCGATTTCAAGGTCGAAAAACACATAGGCCCCAAAATGAAAGAAACGGCTGCCGCGCCAAAACTATGGCTTCAAACTTGATGAAAACAGTCTCTCCCATAATAACTCACGGGCTGCTTGTGTTTTTTAGGCCTTCGCAAGCTATCGGAAGTGTGTGCGCGGCAGGAGAGACAAATCCATGTTTTTATGCCTTCTTTGGCATTTTCAGGTGGAGAAAAACACAATCCCGAAAGAGAAAGAAAAGGCTGCCGCGCCAACACTGAGGCTTCAAACTTGATGAAAACAGTGTCTCCCATAATGGTGTAGGGGCTGCTTGTGGTTATTAGGCCTTTGCAAGCTCTCCGAAGTGTGTGCGCGGCAGGAGAGACAAATCCATGTTTTCGCGCCTTTTTTGCCATTTCCAGGTCGAAAAACACAAAGGCCCCAAAAATAAAGAAACGGCTGTCCAGCCAAAACTGAGGCTTCAAACTTGATGAAAACAGTCTCTCCCATAATAACTCACGGGCTGCTTGTGTTTTTTAGGCCTTTGCAAGCTATCGGAAGTGTGTGCGCGGCAGGAGAGACAAATCCATGTTTTCGCGCCTTTTTTGCCATTTCCAGGTCGAAAAACACAAAGGCCCCAAAAATAAAGAAACGGCTGTCCAGCCAAAACTGAGGCTTCAAACTTGATGAAAACAGTCTCTCCCACAATAACTCAAGGGCTGCTTGTGTTTTTTAGGCCTTTGCACGCTATCGGAAGTGTGTGCGCGGCAGGAGAGACAAATCCTTGTTTTCGCGCCTTTTTTGCGATTTCAAAGTCGAAAAACACATAGGCCCCAAAATGAAAGAAACGGCTGCCGCGCCAAAACTATGGCTTCAAACTTGATGAAAACAGTCTCTCCCATAATAACTCACGGGCTGCTTGTGTTTTTTAGGCCTTTGCACGCTATCGGAAGTGTGTGCGCGGCAGGAGAGACAAATCCATGTTTTCGCGCCTTTTTTGCCATTTCCAGGTCGAAAAACACAAAGGCCCCAAAAATAAAGAAACGGCTGTCCAGCCAAAACTGAGGTTTCAAACTTGATGAAAACAGTCTCTCAGACAATAACTCAAGGGCCGCTGGTGTTTTTTAGGCCTTCGCAAGCTATCGGAAGTGTGTGCGCGGCAGGAGAGACAAATCCATGTTTTCGCGCCTTTTTTGCCATTTCCAGGTCGAAAAACACAAAGGCCCCAAAATGAAAGAAACGGCTGCCGCGCCAAAACTATGGCTTCAAACTTGATGAAAACAGTCTCTCCCACAATAACTCAAGGGCTGCTTATTTTTTTTAGGCCTTCGCAAGACATCGGAAGTGTGTGTGCGGCAGGAGAGACAAATCCATGTTTTCGCGCCTTTTTTGCGATTTCAAGGTCGAAAAACACATAGGCCCCAAAATGAAAGAAACGGCTGGCGCACCAAAACTATGGCTTCAAACTTGATGAAAACAGTCTCTCCCATAATAACTCACGGGCTGCTTGTGTTTTTTAGGCCTTTGCACGCTATCGGAAGTGTGTGCGCGGCAGGAGAGACAAATCCATGTTTTCGCGCCTTGATTGCCATTTCCAGGTCGAAAAACACAAAGGCCCCAAAAATAAAGAAACGGCTGTCCAGCCAAAACTGAGGCTTCAAACTTGATGAAAACAGTCTCTCCCACAATAACTCAAGGGCTGCTTGTGTTTTTTAGGCCTTCGCAAGCTATCGGAAGTGTGTGCGCGGCAGGAGAGACAAATCCATGTTTTCGCGCCTTTTTTGCCATTTCCAGGTCGAAAAACACAAAGGCCCCAAAAATAAAGAAACGGCTGTCCAGCCAAAACTGAGGCTTCAAACTTGATGAAAACAGTCTCTCCCACAATAACTCAAGGGCTGCTTGTGTTTTTTAGGCCTTCGCAAGATATCGGAAGTGTGTGCGCGGCAGGAGAGACAAATCAATGTTTTCGCGACTTTTTTGCGATTTCAAGGTCGAAAAACACATAGGCCCCAAAATGAAAGAAACGGCTGGCGCGCCAAAACTATGGCTTCAAACTTGATGAAAACAGTCTCTCCCATAATAACTCACGGGCTGCTTGTGTTTTTTAGGCCTTTGCACGCTATCGGAAGTGTGTGCGCGGCAGGAGAGACAAATCCATGTTTTCGCGCCTTTTTTGCCATTTCCAGGTCGAAAAACACAAAGGCCCCAAAAATAAAGAATCGGCTGTCCAGCCAAAACTGAGGCTTCAAACTTGATGAAAACAGTCTCTCCCACAATAACTCAAGGGCTGCTTGTGTTTTTTAGGCCTTCGCAAGATATCGGAAGTGTGTGCGCGGCAGGAGAGACAAATCAATGTTGTCGCGACTTTTTTGCGATTTCAAGGTCGAAAAACACATAGGCCCCAAAATGAAAGAAACAGCTGGCGCGCCAAAACTATGGCTTCAAACTTGATGAAAACAGTCTCTCCCATAATAACTCACGGGCTGCTTGTGTTTTTTAGGCCTTTGCACGCTATCGGAAGTGTGTGCGCGGCAGGAGAGACAAATCCATGTTTTCGCGCCTTTTTTGCGATTTCAAGGTCGAAAAACACATAGGCCCCAAAATGAAAGAAACGGCTGCCACGCCAAAACTATGGCTTCAAACTTGATGAAAACAGTCTCTCCCATAATAACTCACGGGCTGCTTGTGTTTTTTAGGCCTTTGCACGCTATCGGAAGTGTGTGCGCGGCAGGAGAGACAAATCCATGTTTTCGCGCCTTTTTTGCCATTTCCAGGTCGAAAAACACAAAGGCCCCAAAAATAAAGAAACGGCTGTCCAGCCAAAACTGAGGCTTCAAACTTGATGAAAACAGTCTCTCAGACAATAACTCAAGGGCCGCTTGTGTTTTTTAGGCCTTCGCAAGCTATCGGAAGTGTGTGCGCGGCAGGAGAGACAAATCCATGTTTTCGCGCCTTTTTTGCGATTTCAAGGTCGAAAAACACATAGGCCCCAAAATGAAAGAAACGGCTGGCGCGCCAAAACTATGGCTTCAAACTTGATGAAAACAGTCTCTCCCATAATAACTCACGGGCTGCTTGTGTTTTTTAGGCCTTTGCACGCTATCGGAAGTGTGTGCGCGGCAGGAGAGACAAATCCATGTTTTCGCGCCTTTTTTGCCATTTCCAGGTCGAAAAACACAAAGGCCCCAAAAATAAAGAAACGGCTGTCCAGCCAAAACTGAGGCTTCAAACTTGATAAAAACAGTCTCTCCCACAATAACTCAAGGGCTGCTTGTGTTTTTTAGGCCTTCGCAAGATATCGGAAGTGTGTGCGCGGCAGGAGAGACAAATCAATGTTTTCGCGACTTTTTTGCGATTTCAAGGTCGAAAAACACATAGGCCCCAAAATGAAAGAAACGGCTGGCGCGCCAAAACTATGGCTTCAAACTTGATGAAAAAAGTCTCTCCCATAATAACTCACGGGCTGCTTGTGTTTTTTAGGCCTTTGCACGCTATCGGAAGTGTGTGCGCGGCAGGAGAGACAAATCCATGTTTTCGCGCATTTTTTGCGATTTCAAGGTCGAAAAACACATAGGCCCCAAAATGAAAGAAACGGCTGCCGCGCCAAAACTATGGCTTCAAACTTGATGAAAACAGTCTCTCCCATAATAACTCACGGGCTGCTTGTGTTTTTTAGGCCTTTGCACGCTATCGGAAGTGTGTGCGCGGCAGGAGAGACAAATCCATTTTTTCGCGCCTTTTTTGCCATTTCCAGGTCGAAAAACACAAAGGCCCCAAAAATAAAGAAACGGCTGTCCAGCCAAAACTGAGGCTTCAAACTTGATGAAAACAGTCTCTCCCACAATAACTCAAAGGCTGCTTGTGTTTTTTAGGCCTTCGCAAGATATCGGAAGTGTGTGCGCGGCAGGAGAGACAAATCAATGTTTTCGCGACTTTTTTGCGATTTCAAGGTCGAAAAACACATAGGCCCCAAAATGAAAGAAACGGCTGGCGCGCCAAAACTATGTCTTCAAACTTGATGAAAACAGTCTCTCCCATAATAACTCACGGGCTGCTTGTGTTTTTTAGGCCTTTGCACGCTATCTGAAGTGTGTGCGCGGCAGGAGAGACAAATCCATGTTTTCGCGCCTTTTTTGCCATTTCCAGGTCGAAAAACACAAAGGCCCCAAAAATAAAGAAACGGCTGTCCAGCCAAAACTGAGGCTTCAAACTTGATGAAAACAGTCTCTCAGACAATAACTCAAGGGCCGCTTGTGTTTTTTAGGCCTTCGCAAGCTATCGGAAGTGTGTGCGCGGCAGGAGAGACAAATCCATGTTTTCGCGCCTTTTTTGCCATTTCCAGGTCGAAAAACACAAAGGCCCCAAAATGAAAGAAACGGCTGCCGCGCCAAAACTATGGCTTCAAACTTGATGAAAACAGTCTCTCCCACAATAACTCAAGGGCTGCTTGTGTTTTTTAGGCCTTCGCAAGATATCGGAAGTGTGTGCGCGGCAGGAGAGACAAATCAATGTTTTCGCGACTTTTTTGCGATTTCAAGGTCGAAAAACACATAGGCCCCAAAATGAAAGAAACGGCTGGCGCGCCAAAACTATGGCTTCAAACTTGATGAAAACAGTCTCTCCCATAATAACTCACGGGCTGCTTGTGTTTTTTAGGCCTTTGCACGCTATCGGAAGTGTGTGCGCGGCAGGAGAGACAAATCCATGTTTTCGCGCCTTTTTTGCCATTTCCAGGTCGAAAAACACAAAGGCCCCAAAAATAAAGAAACGGCTGTCCAGCCAAAACTGAGGCTTCAAACTTGATGAAAACAGTCTCTCAGACAATAACTCAAGGGCCGCTTGTGTTTTTTAGGCCTTCGCAAGCTATCGGAAGTGTGTGCGCGGCAGGAGAGACAAATCCATGTTTTCGCGCCTTTTTTGCCATTTCCAGGTCGAAAAACACAAAGGCCCCAAAAATAAAGAAACGGCTGTCCAGCCAAAACTGAGGCTTCAAACTTGATGAAAACAGTCTCTCCCACAATAACTCAAGGGCTGCTTGTGTTTTTTAGGCCTTCGCAAGATATCGGAAGTGTGTGCGCGGCAGGAGAGACAAATCAATGTTTTCGCGACTTTTTTGCGATTTCAAGGTCGAAAAACACATAGGCCCCAAAATGAAAGAAACGGCTGCCGCGCAAAAACTATGGCTTCAAACTTGATGAAAACAGTCTCTCCCATAATAACTCACGGGCTGCTTGTGTTTTTTAGGCCTTTGCACGCTATCGGAAGTGTGTGCGCGGCAGGAGAGACAAATCCATGTTTTCGCGCCTTTTTTGCGATTTCAAGGTCGAAAAACACATAGGCCCCAAAATGAAAGAAACGGCTGCCGCGCCAAAACTATGGCTTCAAACTTGATGAAAACAGTCTCTCCCATAATAACTCACGGGCTGCTTGTGTTTTTTAGGCCTTTGCACGCTATCGGAAGTGTGTGCGCGGCAGGAGAGACAAATCCATGTTTTCGCGCCTTTTTTGCCATTTCCAGGTCGAAAAACACAAAGGCCCCAAAAATAAAGAAACGGCTGTCCAGCCAAAACTGAGGCTTCAAACTTGATGAAAACAGTCTCTCAGACAATAACTCAAGGGCCGCTTGTGTTTTTTAGGCCTTCGCAAGCTATCGGAAGTGTGTGCGCGGCAGGAGAGACAAATCCATGTTTTCGCGCCTTTTTTGCCATTTCCAGGTCGAAAAACACAAAGGCCCCAAAAATAAAGAAACGGCTGTCCAGCCAAAACTGAGGCTTCAAACTTGATGAAAACAGTCTCTCCCACAATAACTCAAGGGCTGCTTGTGTTTTTTAGGCCTTCGCAAGATATCGGAAGTGTGTGCGCGGCAGGAGAGACAAATCAATGTTTTCGCGACTTTTTTGCGATTTCAAGGTCGAAAAACACATAGGCCCCAAAATGAAAGAAACGGCTGCCGCGCAAAAACTATGGCTTCAAACTTGATGAAAACAGTCTCTCCCATAATAACTCACGGGCTGCTTGTGTTTTTTAGGCCTTTGCACGCTATCGGAAGTGTGTGCGCGGCAGGAGAGACAAATCCATGTTTTCGCTCCTTTTTTGCCATTTCCAGGTCGAAAAACACAAAGGCCCCAAAAATAAAGAAACGGCTGTCCAGCCAAAACTGAGGCTTCAAACTTGATGAAAACAGTCTCTCAGACAATAACTCAAGGGCCGCTTGTGTTTTTTAGGCCTTCGCAAGCTATCGGAAGTGTGTGCGCGGCAGGAGAGACAAATCCATGTTTTCGCGGCTTTTTTGCCATTTCCAGGTCGAAAAACACAAAGGCCCCAAAATGAAAGAAACGGCTGCCGCGCCAAAACTATGGCTTCAAACTTGATGAAAACAGTCTCTGCCACAATAACTCAAGGGCTGCTTGTGTTTTTTAGGCCTTCGCAAGATATCGGAAGTGTGTGCGCGGCAGGAGAGACAAATCAATGTTTTCGCGACTTTTTTGCGATTTCAAGGTCGAAAAACACATAGGCCCCAAAATGAAAGAAACGGCTGGCGCGCCAAAACTATGGCTTCAAACTTGATGAAAACAGTCTCTCCCATAATAACTCACGGGCTGCTTGTGTTTTTTAGGCCTTTGCACGCTATCGGAAGTGTGTGCGCGGCAGGAGAGACAAATCCATGTTTTCGCGCCTTTTTTGCGATTTCAAGGTCGAAAAACACATAGGCCCCAAAATGAAAGAAACGGCTGCCGCGCCAAAACTATGGCTTCAAACTTGATGAAAACAGTCTCTCCCATAATAACTCACGGGCTGCTTGTGTTTTTTAGGCCTTTGCACGCTATCGGAAGTGTGTGCGCGGCAGGAGAGACAAATCCATGTTTTCGCGCCTTTTTTGCCATTTCCAGGTCGAAAAACACAAAGGCCCCAAAAATAAAGAAACGGCTGTCCAGCCAAAACTGAGGCTTCAAACTTGATGAAAACAGTCTCTCAGACAATAACTCAAGGGCCGCTTGTGTTTTTTAGGCCTTCGCAAGCTATTGGAAGTGTGTGCGCGGCAGGAGAGACAAATCCATGTTTTCGCGCCTTTTTTGCCATTTCCAGGTCGAAAAACACAAAGGCCCCAAAAATAAAGAAACGGCTGTCCAGCCAAAACTGAGGCTTCAAACTTGATGAAAACAGTCTCTCCCACAATAACTCAAGGGCTGCTTGTGTTTTTTAGGCCTTCGCAAGATATCGGAAGTGTGTGCGCGGCAGGAGAGACAAATCAATGTTTTCGCGACTTTTTTGCGATTTCAAGGTCGAAAAACACATTGGCCCCAAAATGAAAGAAACGGCTGCCGCGCCAAAACTATGGCTTCAAACTTGATGAAAACAGTCTCTCAGACAATAACTCAAGGGCCGCTTGTGTTTTTTAGGCCTTCGCAAGCTATCGAAAGTGTGTGCGCGGCAGGAGAGACAAATCCATGTTTTCGCGCCTTTTTTGCCATTTCCAGGTCGAAAAACAAAAAGGCCCCAAAATGAAAGAAACGGCTGCCGCGCCAAAACTATGGCTTCAAACTTGATGAAAACAGTCTCTCCCACAATAACTCAAGGGCTGCTTGTGTTTTTTAGGCCTTCGCAAGATATCGGAAGTGTGTGCGCGGCAGGAGAGACAAATCAATGTTTTCGCGACTTTTTTGCGATTTCAAGGTCGAAAAACACATAGGCCCCAAAATGAAAGAAACGGCTGCCGCGCAAAAACTATGGCTTCAAACTTGATGAAAACAGTCTCTCCCATAATAACTCACGGGCTGCTTGTGTTTTTTAGGCCTTTGCACGCTATCGGAAGTGTGTGCGCGGCAGGAGAGACAAATCCATGTTTTCGCTCCTTTTTTGCCATTTCCAGGTCGAAAAACACAAAGGCCCCAAAAATAAAGAAACGGCTGTCCAGCCAAAACTGAGGCTTCAAACTTGATGAAAACAGTCTCTCCCACAATAACTCAAGGGCTGCTTGTGTTTTTTAGGCCTTCGCAAGATATCGGAAGTGTGTGCGCGGCAGGAGAGACAAATCAATGTTTTCGCGACTTTTTTGCGATTTCAAGGTCGAAAAACACATTGGCCCCAAAATGAAAGAAACGGCTGCCGCGCCAAAACTATGGCTTCAAACTTGATGAAAACAGTCTCTCAGACAATAACTCAAGGGCCGCTTGTGTTTTTTAGGCCTTCGCAAGCTATCGAAAGTGTGTGCGCGGCAGGAGAGACAAATCCATGTTTTCGCGCCTTTTTTGCCATTTCCAGGTCGAAAAACAAAAAGGCCCCAAAATGAAAGAAACGGCTGCCGCGCCAAAACTATGGCTTCAAACTTGATGAAAACAGTCTCTCCCACAATAACTCAAGGGCTGCTTGTGTTTTTTAGGCCTTCGCAAGATATCGGAAGTGTGTGCGCGGCAGGAGAGACAAATCCATGTTTTCGCGGCTTTTTTGCCATTTCCAGGTCGAAAAACACAAAGGCCCCAAAATGAAAGAAACCGCTGCCGCGCCAAAACTATGGCTTCAAACTTGATGAAAACAGTCTCTCCCATAATAACTCACGGGCTGATTGTGTTTTTTAGGCCTTTGCACGCTATCGGAAGTGTGTGCGCGGCAGGAGAGACAAATCCATGTTTTCGCGCCTTTTTTGCGATTTCAAGGTCGAAAAACACATAGGCCCCAAAATGAAAGAAACGGCTGCCGCGCCAAAACTATGGCTTCAAACTTGATGAAAACAGTCTCTCCCATAATAACTCACGGGCTGCTTGTGTTTTTTAGGCCTTTGCACGCTATCGGAAGTGTGTGCGCGGCAGGAGAGACAAATCCATGTTTTCGCGCCTTTTTTGCCATTTCCAGGTCGAAAAACACAAAGGCCCCAAAAATAAAGAAACGGCTGTCCAGCCAAAACTGAGGCTTCAAACTTGATGAAAACAGTCTCTCAGACAATAACTCAAGGGCCGCTTGTGTTTTTTAGGCCTTCGCAAGCTATCGGAAGTGTGTGCGCGGAAGGAGAGACAAATCCATGTTTTCGCGCCTTTTTTACGATTTCAAGGTCGAAAAACACATAGGCCCCAAAATGAAAGAAACAGCTGCCGCGCCAAAACTATGGCTTCAAACTTGATGAAAACATTCTCTCCCACAATAACTCAAGGGCTGCTTGTGTTTTTTAGGCCTTCGCAAGCTATTGGAAGTGTGTGCGCGGCAGGAGAGACAAATCCATGTTTTCGCGCCTTTTTTGCCATTTCCAGGTCGAAAAACACAAAGGCCCCAAAATGAAAGAAACGGCTGCCGCGCCAAAACTATGGCTTCAAACTTGATGAAAACAGTCTCTCCCACAATAAGTCAAGGGCTGCTTGTGTTTTTTAGGCCTTCGCAAGATATCGGAAGTGTGTGCGCGGCAGGAGAGACAAATCTATGTTTTCGCGACTTTTTTGCGATTTCAAGGTCGAAAAACACATAGGCCCCAAAATGAAAGAAACGGCTGGCGCGCCAAAACTTGATGAAAACAGTCTCTCCCATAATAACTCACGGGCTGCTTGTGTTTTTTAGGCCTTTGCACGCTATCGGAAGTGTGTGCGCGGCAGGAGAGACAAATCCATGTTTTCGCGCCTTTTTTGCGATTTCAAGGTCGAAAAATACATAGGCCCCAAAATGAAAGAAACGGCTGCCGCGCCAAAACTATGGCTTCAAACTTGATGAAAACAGTCTCTCCCATAATAACTCACGGGCTGCTTGTGTTTTTTAGGCCTTTGCACGCTATCGGAAGTGTGTGCGCGGCAGGAGAGACAAATCCATGTTTTCGCGCCTTTTTTGCCATTTCCAGGTCGAAAAACACAAAGGCCCCAAAAATAAAGAAACGGCTGTCCAGCCAAAACTGAGGCTTCAAACTTGATGAAAACAGTCTCTCAGACAATAACTCAAGGGCCGCTTGTGTTTTTTAGGCCTTCGCAAGCTATCGGAAGTGTGTGCGCGGCAGGAGAGACAAATCCATGTTTTCGCGCCTTTTTTGCCATTTCCAGGTCGAAATACACAAAGGCCCCAAAATGAAAGAAACGGCTGCCGCGCCAAAACTATGGCTTCAAACTTGATGAAAACAGTCTCTCCCACAATAACTCAAGGGCTGCTTGTGTTTTTTAGGCCTTCGCAAGATATCGGAAGTGTGTGCGCGGCAGGAGAGACAAATCAATGTTTTCGCGACTTTTTTGCGATTTCAAGGTCGAAAAACACATAGGCCCCAAAATGTAAGAAACGGCTGCCGCGCCAAAACTATGGCTTCAAACTTGATGAAAACAGTCCCTCCCATAATAACTCACGGGCTGCTTGTGTTTTTTAGGCCTTTGCACGCTATCGGAAGTGTGTGCGCGGCAGGAGAGACAAATCCATGTTTTCGCGCCTTTTTTGCGATTTCAAGGTCGAAAAACACATAGGCCCCAAAATGAAAGAAACGGCTGCCGCGCCAAAACCATGGCTTCAAACTTGATGAAAACAGTCTCTCCCATAATAACTCACGGGCTGCTTGTGTTTTTTAGGCCTTTGCACGCTATCGGAAGTGTGTGCGCGGCAGGAGAGACAAATCAATGTTTTCGCGCCTTTTTTGCCATTTCCAGGCCCAAAAATAAAGAAATGGCTGTCCAGCCAAAACTGAGGCTTCAAACTTGATGAAAACAGTGTCTCCCATAATGGTGTAGGGGCTGCTTGTGGTTATTAGGCCTTTGCAAGCTCTCCGAAGTGTGTGCGCATCAGGAGAGACAAATCCATGTTTTTATGCCTTCTTTGGCATTTTCAGGTGGAGAAAAACACAATCCCGAAAGAGAAAGAAAAGGCTGCCGCGCCAACACTGAGGCTTCAAACTTGATGAAAACAGTGTCTCCCATAATGGAGTAGGGGCTGCTTGTGGTTATTAGGCGTTTGCAAGCTCTCCGAAGTGTGTGCGCAGCAGGAGAGACAAATCCATGTTTTTATGCCTTCTTTGGCATTTTCAGGTGGAGAAAAACACAATCCCGAAAGAGAAAGAAAAGGCTGCCGCGCCAACACTGAGGCTTCAAACTTGATGAAAACAGTGTCTCCCATAATGGAGTAGGGGCTGCTTGTGGTTATTAGGCATTTGCAAGCTCTCCGAAGTGTGTGCGCAGCAGGAGAGACAAATCCATGTTTTTATGCCTTCTTTGGCATTTTCAGGTGGAGAAAAACACAATCCCGAAAGAGAAAGAAAAGGCTGCCGCGCCAACACTGAGGCTTCAAACTTGATGAAAACAGTGTCTCCCATAATGGAGTAGGGGCTGCTTGTGGTTATTAGGCATTTGCAAGCTCTCCGAAGTGTGTGCGCAGCAGGAGAGACAAATCCATGTTTTTATGCCTTCTTTGGCTTTTTCAGGTGCAGAAAAACACAATCCCGAAAGAGAAAGAAAAGGCTGCCGCGCCAACACTGAGGCTTCAAACTTGATGAAAACAGTGTCTCCCATAATGGTGTAGGGGCTGCTTGTGGTTATTAGGCCTTTGCAAGCTCTCCGAAGTGTGTGCGCATCAGGAGAGACAAATCCATGTTTTTATGCCTTCTTTGGCATTTTCAGGTGGAGAAAAACACAATCCCGAAAGAGAAAGAAAAGGCTGCCGCGCCAACACTGAGGCTTCAAACTTGATGAAAACAGTGTCTCCCATAATGGAGTAGGGGCTGCTTGTGGTTATTAGGCATTTGCAAGCTCTCCGAAGTGTGTGCGCAGCAGGAGAGACAAATCCATGTTTTTATGCCTTCTTTGGCATTTTCAGGTGGAGAAAAACACAATCCCGAAAGAGAAAGAAAAGGCTGCCGCGCCAACACTGAGGCTTCAAACTTGATGAAAACAGTGTCTCCCATAATGGAGTAGGGGCTGCTTGTGGTTATTAGGCCTTTGCAAGCTCTCCGAAGTGTGTGCGCAGCAGGAGAGACAAATCCATGTTTTTATGCCTTCTTTGGCATTTTCAGGTGGAGAAAAACACAATCCCGAAAGAGAAAGAAAAGGCTGCCGCGCCAACACTGAGGCTTCAAACTTGATGAAAACAGTGTCTCCCATAATGGTGTAGGGGCTGCTTGTGGTTATTAGGCCTTTGCAAGCTCTCCGAAGTGTGTGCGCGGCAGGAGAGACAAATCCATGTTTTCGCGCCTTTTTTGCCATTTCCAGGTCGAAAAACACAAAGGCCCCAAAAATAAAGAAACGGCTGTCCAGCCAAAACTGAGGCTTCAAACTTGATGAAAACAGTCTCTCCCATAATAACTCACGGGCTGCTTGTGTTTTTTAGGCCTTTGCAAGTTATCGGAAGTGTGTGCGCGGCAGGAGAGACAAATCCATGTTTTCGCGCCTTTTTTGCCATTTCCAGGTCGAAAAACACAAAGGCCCCAAAAATAAAGAAACGGCTGTCCAGCCAAAACTGAGGCTTCAAACTTGATGAAAACAGTCTCTCCCACAATAACTCAAGGGCTGCTTGTGTTTTTTAGGCCTTCGCAAGATATCGGAAGTGTGTGCGCGGCAGGAGAGACAAATCAATGTTTTCGCGACTTTTTTGCGATTTCAAGGTCGAAAAACACATAGGCCCCAAAATGAAAGAAACGGCTGGCGCGCCAAAACTATGGCTTCAAACTTGATGAAAACAGTCTCTCCCATAATAACTCACGGGCTGCTTGTGTTTTTTAGGCCTTTGCACGCTATCGGAAGTGTGTGCGCGGCAGGAGAGACAAATCCATGTTTTCGCGCCTTTTTTGCGATTTCAAGGTCGAAAAACACATAGGCCCCAAAATGAAAGAAACGGCTGCCGCGCCAAAACTATGGCTTCAAACTTGATGAAAACAGTCTCTCCCATAATAACTCACGGGCTGCTTGTGTTTTTTAGGCCTTTGCAAGCTCTCCGAAGTGTGTGCGCGGCAGGAGAGACAAATCCATGTTTTCGCGCCTTTTTTGCGATTTCAAGGTCGAAAAACACATAGGCCCCAAAATGAAAGAAACGGCTGCCGCGCCAAAACTATGGCTTCAAACTTGATGAAAACAGTCTCTCCCATAATAACTCACGGGCTGCTTGTGTTTTTTAGGCCTTTGCAAGCTCTCCGAAGTGTGTGCGCGGCAGGAGAGACAAATCCATGTTTTCGCGCCTTTTTTGCCATTTCCAGGTCGAAAAACACAAAGGCCCCAAAAATAAAGAAACGGCTGTCCAGCCAAAACTGAGGCTTCAAACTTGATGAAAACAGTCTCTCCCACAATAACTCAAGGGCTGCTTGTGTTTTTTAGGCCTTCGCAAGATATCGGAAGTGTGTGCGCGGCAGGAGAGACAAATCAATGTTTTCGCGACTTTTTTGCGATTTCAAGGTCGAAAAACACATAGGCCCCAAAATGAAAGAAACGGCTGGCGCGCCAAAACTATGGCTTCAAACTTGATGAAAACAGTCTCTCCCATAATAACTCACGGGCTGCTTGTGTTTTTTAGGCCTTTGCACGCTATCGGAAGTGTGTGCGCGGCAGGAGAGACAAATCCATGTTTTCGCGCCTTTTTTGCGATTTCAAGGTCGAAAAACACATAGGCCCCAAAATGAAAGAAACGGCTGCCGCGCCAAAACTATGGCTTCAAACTTGATGAAAACAGTCTCTCCCATAATAACTCACGGGCTGCTTGTGTTTTTTAGGCCTTTGCACGCTATCGGAAGTGTGTGCGCGGCAGGAGAGACAAATCCATGTTTTCGCGCCTTTTTTGCCATTTCCAGGTCGAAAAACACAAAGGCCCCAAAAATAAAGAAACGGCTGTCCAGCCAAAACTGAGGCTTCAAACTTGATGAAAACAGTCTCTCAGACAATAACTCAAGGGCCGCTTGTGTTTTTTAGGCCTTCGCAAGATATCGGAAGTGTGTGCGCGGCAGGAGAGACAAATCAATGTTTTCGCGACTTTTTTGCGATTTCAAGGTCGAAAAACACATAGGCCCCAAAATGAAAGAAACGGCTGGCGCGCCAAAACTATGGCTTCAAACTTGATGAAAACAGTCTCTCCCATAATAACTCACGGGCTGCTTGTGTTTTTTAGGCCTTTGCACGCTATCGGAAGTGTGTGCGCGGCAGGAGAGACAAATCCATGTTTTCGCGCCTTTTTTGCGATTTCAAGGTCGAAAAACACATAGGCCCCAAAATGAAAGAAACGGCTGGCGCGCCAAAACTATGGCTTCAAACTTGATGAAAACAGTCTCTCCCATAATAACTCACGGGCTGCTTGTGTTTTTTAGGCCTTTGCACGCTATCGGAAGTGTGTGCGCGGCAGGAGAGACAAATCCATGTTTTCGCGCCTTTTTTGCGATTTCAAGGTCGAAAAACACATAGGCCCCAAAATGAAAGAAACGGCTGCCGCGCCAAAACTATGGCTTCAAACTTGATGAAAACAGTCTCTCCCATAATAACTCACGGGCTGCTTGTGTTTTTTAGGCCTTTGCACGCTATCGGAAGTGTGTGCGCGGCAGGAGAGACAAATCCATGTTTTCGCGCCTTTTTTGCCATTTCCAGGTCGAAAAACACAAAGGCCCCAAAAATAAAGAAACGGCTGTCCAGCCAAAACTGAGGCTTCAAACTTGATGAAAACAGTCTCTCAGACAATAACTCAAGGGCCGCTTGTGTTTTTTAGGCCTTCGCAAGATATCGGAAGTGTGTGCGCGGCAGGAGAGACAAATCAATGTTTTCGCGACTTTTTTGCGATTTCAAGGTCGAAAAACACATAGGCCCCAAAATGAAAGAAACGGCTGGCGCGCCAAAACTATGGCTTCAAACTTGATGAAAACAGTCTCTCCCATAATAACTCACGGGCTGCTTGTGTTTTTTAGGCCTTTGCACGCTATCGGAAGTGTGTGCGCGGCAGGAGAGACAAATCCATGTTTTCGCGCCTTTTTTGCGATTTCAAGGTCGAAAAACACATAGGCCCCAAAATGAAAGAAACGGCTGCCGCGCCAAAACTATGGCTTCAAACTTGATGAAAACAGTCTCTCCCATAATAACTCACGGGCTGCTTGTGTTTTTTAGGCCTTTGCACGCTATCGGAAGTGTGTGCGCGGCAGGAGAGACAAATCCATGTTTTCGCGCCTTTTTTGCCATTTCCAGGTCGAAAAACACAAAGGCCCCAAAAATAAAGAAACGGCTGTCCAGCCAAAACTGAGGCTTCAAACTTGATGAAAACAGTCTCTCAGACAATAACTCAAGGGCCGCTTGTGTTTTTTAGGCCTTCGCAAGCTATCGGAAGTGTGTGCGCGGCAGGAGAGACAAATCCATGTTTTCGCGCCTTTTTTGCCATTTCCAGGTCGAAAAACACAAAGGCCCCAAAAATAAAGAAACGGCTGTCCAGCCAAAACTGAGGCTTCAAACTTGATGAAAACAGTCTCTCCCACAATAACTCAAGGGCTGCTTGTGTTTTTTAGGCCTTCGCAAGATATCGGAAGTGTGTGCGCGGCAGGAGAGACAAATCAATGTTTTCGCGCCTTTTTTGCGATTTCAAGGTCGAAAAACACAAAGGCCCCAAAAATAAAGAAACGGCTGTCCAGCCAAAACTGAGGCTTCAAACTTGATGAAAACAGTCTCTCAGACAATAACTCAAGGGCCGCTTGTGTTTTTTAGGCCTTCGCAAGCTATCGGAAGTGTGTGCGCGGCAGGAGAGACAAATCCATGTTTTCGCGCCTTTTTTGCCATTTCCAGGTCGAAAAACACAAAGGCCCCAAAAATAAAGAAACGGCTGCCGCGCCAAAACTATGGCTTCAAACTTGATGAAAACAGTCTCTCCCATAATAACTCACGGGCTGCTTGTGTTTTTTAGGCCTTTGCACGCTATCGGAAGTGTGTGCGCGGCAGGAGAGACAAATCCATGTTTTCGCGCCTTTTTTGCCATTTCCAGGTCGAAAAACACAAAGGCCCCAAAAATAAAGAAACGGCTGTCCAGCCAAAACTGAGGCTTCAAACTTGATGAAAACAGTCTCTCAGACAATAACTCAAGGGCCGCTTGTGTTTTTTAAGCCTTCGCAAGCTATCGGAAGTGTGTGCGCGGAAGGAGAGACAAATCCATGTTTTCGCGCCTTTTTTACGATTTCAAGGTCGAAAAACACATAGGCCCCAAAATGAAAGAAACGGCTGCCGCGCCAAAACTATGGATTCAAACTTGATGAAAACATTCTCTCCCACAATAACTCAAGGGCTGCTTGTGTTTTTTAGGCCTTCGCAAGCTATCGGAAGTGTGTGCGCGGCAGGAGAGACAAATCCATGTTTTCGCGCCTTTTTTGCCATTTCCAGGTCGAAAAACACATAGGCCCCAAAATGAAAGAAACGGCTGCCGCGCCAAAACTATGGCTTCAAACTTGATGAAAACAGTCTCTCCCATAATAACTCACGGGCTGCTTGTGTTTTTTAGGCCTTTGCACGCTATCGGAAGTGTGTGCGCGGCAGGAGAGACAAATCCATGTTTTCGCGCCTTTTTTGCCATTTCCAGGTCGAAAAACACAAAGGCCCCAAAAATAAAGAAACGGCTGTCCAGCCAAAACTGAGGCTTCAAACTTGATGAAAACAGTCTCTCAGACAATAACTCAAGGGCTGCTTGTGTTTTTTAGGCCTTCGCAAGATATCGGAAGTGTGTGCGCGGCAGGAGAGACAAATCCATGTTTTCGCGCCTTTTTTGCCATTTCCAGGTCGAAAACACATAGGCCCCAAAATGAAAGAAACGGCTGCCGCGCCAAAACTATGGCTTCAAACTTGATGAAAACATTCTCTCCCACAATAACTCAAGGGCTGCTTGTGTTTTTTAGGCCTTCGCAAGCTATCGGAAGTGTGTGCGCGGCAGGAGAGACAAATCCATGTTTTCGCGCCTTTTTTGCCATTTCCAGGTCGAAAAACACAAAGGCCCCAAAAATAAAGAAACGGCTGTCCAGCCAAAACTGAGGCTTCAAACTTGATGAAAACAGTCTCTCCCACAATAACTCACGGCCCGCTTGTGTTTTTTAGGCCTTCGCAAGCTATCGGAAGTGTGTGCGCGGCAGGAGAGACAAATCAATGTTTTCGCGCCTTTTTTGCCATTTCCAGGTCGAAAAACACACAGGCCCCAAAAATAAAGAAATGGCTGTCCAGCCAAAACTGAGGCTTCAAACTTGATGAAAACAGTGTCTCCCATAATGGAGTAGGGGCTGCTTGTGGTTATTAGGCCTTTGCACGCTATCGGAAGTGTGTGCGCGGCAGGAGAGACAAATCCATGTTTTCGCGCCTTTTTTGCCATTTCCAGGTCGAAAAACACAAAGGCCCCAAAAATAAAGAAACGGCTGTCCAGCCAAAACTGAGGCTTCAAACTTGATGAAAACAGTCTCTCCCACAATAACTCACGGCCCGCTTGTGTTTTTTAGGCCTTCGCAAGCTATCGGAAGTGTGTGCGCGGCAGGAGAGACAAATCAATGTTTTCGCGCCTTTTTTGCCATTTCCAGGTCGAAAAACACACAGGCCCCAAAAATAAAGAAATGGCTGTCCAGCCAAAACTGAGGCTTCAAACTTGATGAAAACAGTCTCTCCCACAATAACTCAAGGGCCGCTTGTGTTTTTTAGGCCTTTGCAAGCTATCGGAAGTGTGTGCGCGGCAGGAGAGACAAATCCATGTTTTCGCGCCTTTTTTGCGATTTCAAGGTCGAAAAACACATAGGCCCCAAAATGAAAGAAACGGCTGCCGCGCCAAAACTATGGCTTCAAACTTGATGAAAACAGTCTCTCCCATATTAACTCACGGGCTGATTGTGTTTTTTAGGCCTTCGCAAGCTATCGGAAGTGTGTGCGCAGCAGGAGAGACAAATCTATGTTTTCGCGCCTGTTTTGCCATTTCCAGGTCGAAAAACACACAGACCCCAAAAATAAAGAAACGGCTGGCGCGCCAAAACTATGGCTTCAGACTTGATGAAAACAGTCTCTCCCATATTAACTCACGGGCTGATTGTGTTTTTTAGGCCTTCGCAAGCTATCGGAAGTGTGTGCGCAGCAGGAGAGACAAATCTATGTTTTCGCGCCTGTTTTGCCATTTCCAGGTCGAAAAACACACAGACCCCAAAAATAAAGAAACGGCTGTCCAGCCAAAACTGAGGCTTCAAACTTAATGAAAACAGTCTCTCCCACAATAACTCAATGGCCGCTTGTGTTTTTTAGGCCTTCGCAAGCTATCGGAAGTGTGTGCGCGGCAGGAGAGACAAATCCATGTTTTCGCGCATTTTTTGCGATTTCAAGGTCGAAAAACACATAGGCCCCAAAATGAAAGAAACGGCTGCCGCGCCAAAACTATGGCTTCAAACTTGATGAAAACAGTCTCTCCCATATTAACTCACGGGCTGATTGTGGTTTTTAGGCCTTCGCAAGCTATCGGAAGTGTGTGCGCAGCAGGAGAGACAAATCTATGTTTTCGCGCTTTTTTTGCCATTTCCAGGTCGAAAAACACACAGACCCCAAAAATAAACAAACGGCTGTCCAGCCAAAACTGAGGCTTCAAACTTGATGAAAACAGTCTCTCCCACAATAACTCAAGGGCCGCTTGTGTTTTTTAGGCCTTTGCAAGCTATCGGAAGTGTGTGCGCGGCAGGAGAGACAAATCCATGTTTTCGCGCCTTTTTTGCGATTTCAAGGTCGAAAAACACATAGGCCCCAAAATGAAAGAAACGGCTGGCGCGCCAAAACTATGGCTTCAAACTTGATGAAAACAGTCTCTCCCATAATAACTCACGGGCAGCTTGTGTTTTTTAGGCCTTCGCAAGCTATCGGAAGTGTGTGCGCGGCAGGAGAGACAAATCCATGTTTTCGCGCATTTTTTGCGATTTCAAGGTCGAAAAAACACATAGGCCCCAAAATGAAAGAAACGGCTGCCGCGCCAAAACTATGGCTTCAAACTTGATGAAAACAGTCTCTCCCATAATAACTCACGGGCTGCTTGTGTTTTTTAGGCCTTTGCAAGCTATCGGAAGTGTGTGCGCGGCAGGAGAGACAAATCCATGTTTTCGCGCCTTTTTTGCGATTTCCAGGTCGAAAAACACACAGACCCCAAAAATAAAGAAACGGCTGTCCAGCCAAAACTGAGGCTTCAAACTTGATGAAAACAGTCTCTCCCACAATAACTCAAGGGCCGCTTGTGTTTTTTAGGCCTTCGCAAGCTATCGGAAGTGTGTGCGCGGCAGGAGAGACAAATCCATGTTTTCGCGCATTTTTTGCGATTTCAAGGTCGAAAAACACATAGGCCCCAAAATGAAAGAAACGGCTGCCGCGCCAAAACTATGGCTTCAAACTTGATGAAAACAGTCTCTCCCATAATAACTCACAGGCTGCTTGTGTTTTTTAGGCCTTTGCAAGCTATCGGAAGTGTGTGCGCGGCAGGAGAGACAAATCCATGTTTTCGCGCCTTTTTTGCGATTTCCAGGTCGAAAAACACACAGACCCCAAAAATAAAGAAACGGCTGTCCAGCCAAAACTGAGGCTTCAAACTTGATGAAAACAGTCTCTCCCACAATAACTCACGGCCCGCTTGTGTTTTTTAGGCCTTCGCAAGCTATCGGAAGTGTGTGCGCGGCAGGAGAGACAAATCAATGTTTTCGCGCCTTTTTTGCCATTTCCAGGTCGAAAAACATCACAGGCCCCAAAAATAAAGAAATGGCTGTCCAGCCAAAACTGAGGCTTCAAACTTGATGAAAACAGTGTCTCCCATAATGGAGTAGGGGCTGCTTGTGGTTATTAGGCCTTTGCAAGCTCTCCGAAGTGTGTGCGCAGCAGGAGAGACAAATCCATGTTTTTATGCCTTCTTTGGCATTTTCAGGTGGAGAAAAACACAATCCCGAAAGAGAAAGAAATGGCTGCCGCGCCAACACTGAGGCTTCAAACTTGATGAAAACAGTGTCTCCCATAATGGAGTAGGGGCTGCTTGTGGTTATTAGGCATTTGCAAGCTCTCCGAAGTGTGTGCGCAGCAGGAGAGACAAATCCATGTTTTTATGCCTTCTTTGGCATTTTCAGGTGGAGAAAAACACAATCCCGAAAGAGAAAGAAAAGGCTGCCGCACCAACACTGAGGCTTCAAACTTGATGAAAACAGTGTCTCCCATAATGGAGTAGGGGCTGCTTGTGGTTATTAGGCATTTGCAAGCTCTCCGAAGTGTGTGCGCAGCAGGAGAGACAAATCCATGTTTTTATGCCTTCTTTGGCATTTTCAGGTGGAGAAAAACACAATCCCGAAAGAGAAAGAAATGGCTGCCGCGCCAACACTGAAGCTTCAAACTTGATGAAAACAGTGTCTCCCATAATGGAGTAGGGGCTGCTTGTGGTTATTAGGCATTTGCAAGCTCTCCGAAGTGTGTGCGCAGCAGGAGAGACAAATCCATGTTTTTATGCCTTCTTTGGCATTTTCAGGTGGAGAAAAACACAATCCCGAAAGAGAAAGAAAAGGCAGCCGCGCCAACACTGAGGCTTCAAACTTGATGAAAACAGTGTCTCCCATAATGGAGTAGGGGCTGCTTGTGGTTATTAGGCATTTGCAAGCTCTCCGAAGTGTGTGCGCAGCAGGAGAGACAAATCCATGTTTTTATGCCTTCTTTGGCATTTTCAGGTGGAGAAAAACACAATCCCGAAAGAGAAAGAAATGGCTGCCGCGCCAACACTGAGGCTTCAAACTTGATGAAAACAGTGTCTCCCATAATGGAGTAGGGGCTGCTTGTGGTTATTAGGCATTTGCAAGCTCTCCGAAGTGTGTGCGCAGCAGGAGAGACAAATCCATGTTTTTATGCCTTCTTTGGCATTTTCAGGTGGAGAAAAACACAATCCCGAAAGAGAAAGAAAAGGCTGCCGCACCAACACTGAGGCTTCAAACTTGATGAAAACAGTGTCTCCCATAATGGAGTAGGGGCTGCTTGTGGTTATTAGGCATTTGCAAGCTCTCCGAAGTGTGTGCGCAGCAGGAGAGACAAATCCATGTTTTTATGCCTTCTTTGGCATTTTCAGGTGGAGAAAAACACAATCCCGAAAGAGAAAGAAATGGCTGCCGCGCCAACACTGAGGCTTCAAACTTGATGAAAACAGTGTCTCCCATAATGGAGTAGGGGCTGCTTGTGGTTATTAGGCATTTGCAAGCTCTCCGAAGTGTGTGCGCAGCAGGAGAGACAAATCCATGTTTTTATGCCTTCTTTGGCATTTTCAGGTGGAGAAATACACAATCCCGAAATAGAAAGAAAAGGCTGCCGCGCCAACACTGAGGCTTCAAACTTGATGAAAACAGTGTCTCCCATAATGGAGTAGGGGCTGCTTGTGGTTATTAGGCATTTGCAAGCTCTCCGAAGTGTGTGCGCAGCAGGAGAGACAAATCCATGTTTTTATGCCTTCTTTGGCATTTTCAGGTGGAGAAAAACACAATCCCGAAAGAGAAAGAAATGGCTGCCGCGCCAACACTGAGGCTTCAAACTTGATGAAAACAGTGTCTCCCATAATGGAGTAGGGGCTGCTTGTGGTTATTAGGCATTTGCAAGCTCTCCGAAGTGTGTGCGCAGCAGGAGAGACAAATCCATGTTTTTATGCCTTCTTTGGCATTTTCAGGTGGAGAAAAACACAATCCCGAAAGAGAAAGAAAAGGCTGCCGCGCCAACACTGAGGCTTCAAACTTGATGAAAACAGTGTCTCCCATAATGGAGTAGGGGCTGCTTGTGGTTATTAGGCCTTTGCAAGCTCTCCGAAGTGTGTGCGCAGCAGGAGAGACAAATCCATGTTTTTATGCCTTCTTTGGCATTTTCAGGTGGAGAAAAACACAATCCCGAAAGAGAAAGAAATGGCTGCCGCGCCAACACTGAGGCTTCAAACTTGATGAAAACAGTGTCTCCCATAATGGAGTAGGGGCTGCTTGTGGTTATTAGGCCTTTGCAAGCTCTCCGAAGTGTGTGCGCAGCAGGAGAGACAAATCCATGTTTTTATGCCTTCTTTGGCATTTTCAGGTGGAGAAAAACACAATCCCGAAAGAGAAAGAAAAGGCTGCCGCGCCAACACTGAGGCTTCAAACTTGATGAAAACAGTGTCTCCCATAATGGTGTAGGGGCTGCTTGTGGTTATTAGGCCTTTGCAAGCTCTCCTTAGTGTGTGCGCAGCAGGAGAGACAAATCCATGTTTTTATGCCTTCTTTGGCATTTTCAGGTGGAGAAAAACACAATCCCGAAAGAGAAAGAAAAGGCTGCCGCGCCAACACTGAGGCTTCAAACTTGATGAAAACAGTGTCTCCCATAATGGTGTAGGGTCTGCTTGTGGTTATTAGGCCTTTGCAAGCTCTCCGAAGTGTGTGCACAGCAGGAGAGACAAATCCATGTTTTTATGCCTTCTTTGGCATTTTCAGGTGGAGAAAAACACAATCCCGAAAGAGAAAGAAAAGGCTGCCGCGCCAACACTGAGGCTTCAAACTTGATGAAAACAGTGTCTCCCATAATGGTGTAGGGTCTGCTTGTGGTTATTAGGCCTTTGCAAGCTCTCCGAAGTGTGTGCACAGCAGGAGAGACAAATCCATGTTTTTATGCCTTCTTTGGCATTTTCAGGTGGAGAAAAACACAATCCCGAAAGAGAAAGAAAAGGCTGCCGCGCCAACACTGAGGCTTCAAACTTGATGAAAACAGTCTCTCCCATAATAACTCACGGGCTGCTTGTGTTTTTTAGGCCTTTGCACGCTATCGGAAGTGTGTGTGCGGCAGGAGAGACAAATCCATGTTTTCGCGCCTTTTTTGCCATTTCCAGGTCGAAAAACACAAAGGCCCCAAAAATAAAGAAACGGCTGTCCAGCTAAAACTGAGGCTTCAAACTTGATGAAAACAGTCTCTTAGACAATAACTCAAGGGCCGCTTGTGTTTTTTAGGCCTTCGCAAGATATCGGAAGTGTGTGCGCGGCAGGAGAGACAAATCCATGTTTTCGCGCCTTTTTTGCGATTTCAAGGTCGAAAAACACATAGGCCCCAAAATGAAAGAAACGGCTGCCGCGCCAAAACTATGGCTTCAAACTTGATGAAAACAGTCTCTCCCATAATAACTCACGGGCTGCTTGTGTTTTTTAGGCCTTTGCACGCTATCGGAAGTGTGTGCGCGGCAGGAGAGACAAATCCATGTTTTCGCGCCTTTTTTGCCATTTCCAGGTCGAAAAACACAAAGGCCCCAAAAATAAAGAAACGGCTGTCCAGCCAAAACTGAGGCTTCAAACTTGATGAAAACAGTCTCTCAGACAATAACTCAAGGGCTGCTTGTGTTTTTTAGGCCTTCGCAAGATATCGGAAGTGTGTGCGCGGCAGGAGAGACAAATCAATGTTTTCGCGACTTTTTTGCGATTTCAAGGTCGAAAAACACATAGGCCCCAAAATGAAAGAAACGGCTGGCGCGCCAAAACTATGGCTTCAAACTTGATGAAAACAGTCTCTCCCATAATAACTCACGGGCTGCTTGTGTTTTTTAGGCCTTTGCACGCTATCGGAAGTGTGTGCGCGGCAGGAGAGACAAATCAATGTTTTCGCGCCTTTTTTGCCATTTCCAGGTCGAAAAACACAAAGGCCCCAAAAATAAAGAAACGGCTGTCCAGCCAAAACTGAGGCTTCAAACTTGATGAAAACAGTCTCTCAGACAATAACTCAAGGGCCGCTTGTGTTTTTTAGGCCTTCGCAAGCTATCGGAAGTGTGTGCGCGGCAGGAGAGACAAATCCATGTTTTCGCGCCTTTTTTGCCATTTCCAGGTCGAAAAACACAAAGGCCCCAAAATGAAAGAAACGGCTGCCGCGCCAAAACTATGACTTCAAACTTGATGAAAACAGTCTCTCCCATAATAACTCACGGGCTGCTTGTGTTTTTTAGGCCTTCGCAAGATATCGGAAGTGTGTGCGCGGCAGGAGAGACAAATCAATGTTTTCGCGACTTTTTTGCGATTTCAAGGTCGAAAAACACATAGGCCCCAAAATGAAAGAAACGGCTGGCGCGTCAAAACTATGGCTTCAAACTTGATGAAAACAGTCTCTCCCATAATAACTCACGGGCTGCTTGTGTTTTTTAGGCCTTTGCACGCTATCGGAAGTGTGTGCGCGGCAGGAGAGACAAATCCATGTTTTCGCGCCTTTTTTGCCATTTCCAGGTCGAAAAACACAAAGGCCCCAAAATGAAAGAAACGGCTGCCGCGCCAAAACTATGACTTCAAACTTGATGAAAACAGTCTCTCCCACAATAACTCAAGGGCTGCTTGTGTTTTTTAGGCCTTCGCAAGATATCGGAAGTGTGTGCGCGGCAGGAGAGACAAATCAATGTTTTCGCGACTTTTTTGCGATTTCAAGGTCGAAAAACACATAGGCCCCAAAATGAAAGAAACGGCTGGCGCGCCAAAACTATGGCTTCAAACTTGATAAAAACAGTCTCTCCCATAATAACTCACGGTCTGCTTGTGTTTTTTAGGCCTTTGCACGCTATCGGAAGTGTGTGCGCGGCAGGAGAGACAAATCCATGTTTTCGCGCCTTTTTTGCCATTTCCAGGTCGAAAAACACAAAGGCCCCAAAAATAAAGAAACGGCTGTCCAGCCAAAACTGAGGCTTCAAACTTGATGAAAACAGTCTCTCAGACAATAACTCAAGGGCTGCTTGTGTTTTTTAGGCCTTCGCAAGATATCGGAAGTGTGTGCTCGGCAGGAGAGACAAATCCATGTTTTCGCGCCTTTTTTGCCATTTCAAGGTCGAAAAACACATAGGCCCCAAAATGAAAGAAACGGCTGCCGCGCCAAAACTATGGCTTCAAACTTGATGAAAACAGTCTCTCCCATAATAACTCACGGGCTGCTTGTGTTTTTTAGGCCTTTGCACGCTATCGGAAGTGTGTGCGCGGCAGGAGAGACAAATCCATGTTTTCGCGCCTTTTTTGCCATTTCCAGGTCGAAAAACACAAAGGCCCCAAAATGAAAGAAACGGCTGCCGCGCCAAAACTATGACTTCAAACTTGATGAAAACAGTCTCTCCCACAATAACTCAAGGGCTGCTTGTGTTTTTTAGGCCTTCGCAAGATATCGGAAGTGTGTGCGCGGCAGGAGAGACAAATCAATGTTTTCGCGACTTTTTTGCGATTTCAAGGTCGAAAAACACATAGGCCCCAAAATTAAAGAAACGGCTGGCGCGCCAAAACTATGGCTTCAAACTTGATGAAAACAGTCTCTCCCATAATAACTCACGGGCTGCTTGTGTTTTTTAGACCTTTGCACGCTATCGGAAGTGTGTGCGCGGCAGGAGAGACAAATCCATGTTTTCGCGCCTTTTTTGCGATTTCAAGGTCGAAAAACACATAGGCCCCAAAATGAAAGAAACGGCTGAGGCGCCAAAACTATGGCTTCAAACTTGATGAAAACAGTCTCTCCCATAATAACTCACGGGCTGCTTGTGTTTTTTAGGCCTTTGCACGCTATCGGAAGTGTGTGCGCGGCAGGAGAGACAAATCCATGTTTTCGCGCCTTTTTTGCGATTTCAAGGTCGAAAAACACATAGGCCCCAAAATGAAAGAAACGGCTGCCGCGCCAAAACTATGGCTTCAAACTTGATGAAAACAGTCTCTCCCATAATAACTCACGGGCTGCTTGTGTTTTTTAGGCCTTTGCACGCTATCGGAAGTGTGTGCGCGGCAGGAGAGACAAATCCATGTTTTCGCGCCTTTTTTGCCATTTCCAGGTCGAAGAAAACAAAGGCCCCAAAAATAAAGAAACGGCTGTCGAGCCAAAACTGAGGCTTCAAACTTGATTAAAACAGTCTCTCAGACAATAACTCAAGGGCCGCTTGTGTTTTTTAGGCCTTCGCAAGCTATCGGAAGTGTGTGCGCGGCAGGAGAGACAAATCCATGTTTTCGCGCCTTTTTTACGATTTCAAGGTCGAAAAACACATAGGCCCCAAAATGAAAGAAACGGCTGCCGCGCCAAAACTATGGCTTCAAACTTGATGAAAACATTCTCTCCCACAATAACTCAAGGGCTGCTTGTGTTTTTTAGGCCTTCGCAAGCTATCGGAAGTGTGTGCGCGGCAGGAGAGACAAATCCATGTTTTCGCGCCTTTTTTGCCATTTCCAGGTCGAAAAACACAAAGGCCCCAAAAATAAAGAAACGGCTGTCCAGCCAAAACTGAGGCTTCAAACTTGATGAAAACAGTCTCTCCCACAATAACTCACGGCCCGCTTGTGTTTTTTAGGCCTTCGCAAGCTATCGGAAGTGTGTGCGCGGCAGGAGAGACAAATCAATGTTTTCGCGCCTTTTTTGCCATTTCCAGGTCGAAAAACACACAGGCCCCAAAAATAAAGAAATGGCTGTCCAGCCAAAACTGAGGCTTCAAACTTGATGAAAACAGTGTCTCCCATATTGGAGTAGGGGCTGCTTGTGGTTATTAGGCATTTGCAAGCTCTCCGAAGTGTGTGCGCAGCAGGAGAGACAAATCCATGTTTTTATGCCTTCTTTGGCATTTTCAGGTGGAGAAAAACACAATCCCGAAAGAGAAAGAAAAGGCTGCCGCGCCAACACTGAGGCTTCAAACTTGATGAAAACAGTGTCTCCCATAGTGGAGTAGGGGCTGCTTGTGGTTATTAGGCCTTTGCAAGCTCTCCGAAGTGTGTGCGCGGCAGGAGAGACAAATCAATGTTTTCGCGCCTTTTTTGCCATTTCCAGGTCGAAAAACACACAGGCCCCAAAAATAAAGAAATGGCTGTCCAGCCAAAACTGAGGCTTCAAACTTGATGAAAACAGTGTCTCCCATATTGGAGTAGGGGCTGCTTGTGGTTATTAGGCATTTTCAAGCTCTCCGAAGTGTGTGCGCAGCAGGAGAGACAAATCCATGTTTTTATGCCTTCTTTGGCATTTTCAGGTGGAGAAAAACACAATCCCGAAAGAGAAAGAAAAGGCTGCCGCGCCAACACTGAGGCTTCAAACTTGATGAAAACAGTGTCTCCCATAGTGGAGTAGGGGCTGCTTGTGGTTATTAGGCCTTTGCAAGCTCTCCGAAGTGTGTGCGCAGCAGGAGAGACAAATCCATGTTTTTATGCCTTCTTTGGCATTTTCAGGTGGAGAAAAACACAATCCCGAAAGAGAAAGAAATGGCTGCCGCGCCAACACTGAGGCTTCAAACTTGATGAAAACAGTGTCTCCCATATTGGAGTAGGGGCTGCTTGTGGTTATTAGGCATTTGCAAGCTCTCCGAAGTGTGTGCGCAGCAGGAGAGACAAATCCATGTTTTTATGCCTTCTTTGGCATTTTCAGGTGGAGAAAAACACAATCCCGAAAGAGAAAGAAAAGGCTGCCGCGCCAACACTGAGGCTTCAAACTTGATGAAAACAGTGTCTCCCATAGTGGAGTAGGGGCTGCTTGTGGTTATTAGGCCTTTGCAAGCTCTCCGAAGTGTGTGCGCGGCAGGAGAGACAAATCAATGTTTTCGCGCCTTTTTTGCCATTTCCAGGTCGAAAAACACACAGGCCCCAAAAATAAAGAAATGGCTGTCCAGCCAAAACTGAGGCTTCAAACTTGATGAAAACAGTGTCTCCCATATTGGAGTAGGGGCTGCTTGTGGTTATTAGGCAAGCTCTCCGAAGTGTGTGCGCAGCAGGAGAGACAAATCCATGTTTTTATGCCTTCTTTGGCATTTTCAGGTGGAGAAAAACACAATCCCGAAAGAGAAAGAAAAGGCTGCCGCGCCAACACTGAGGCTTCAAACTTGATGAAAACAGTGTCTCCCATAGTGGAGTAGGGGCTGCTTGTGGTTATTAGGCCTTTGCAAGCTCTCCGAAGTGTGTGCGCAGCAGGAGAGACAAATCCATGTTTTTATGCCTTCTTTGGCATTTTCAGGTGGAGAAAAACACAATCCCGAAAGAGAAAGAAAAGGCTGCCGCGCCAACACTGAGGCTTCAAACTTGATGAAAACAGTGTCTCCCATATTGGAGTAGGGGCTGCTTGTGGTTATTAGGCATTTGCAAGCTCTCCGAAGTGTGTGCGCAGCAGGAGAGACAAATCCATGTTTTTATGCCTTCTTTGGCATTTTCAGGTGGAGAAAAACACAATCCCGAAAGAGAAAGAAAAGGCTGCCGCGCCAACACTGAGGCTTCAAACTTGATGAAAACAGTGTCTCCCATAGTGGAGTAGGGGCTGCTTGTGGTTATTAGGCCTTTGCAAGCTCTCCGAAGTGTGTGCGCAGCAGGAGAGACAAATCCATGTTTTTATGCCTTCTTTGGCATTTTCAGGTGGAGAAAAACACAATCCCGAAAGAGAAAGAAATGGCTGCCGCGCCAACACTGAGGCTTCAAACTTGATGAAAACAGTGTCTCCCATAATGGAGTAGGGGCTGCTTGTGGTTATTAGGCATTTGCAAGCTCTCCGAAGTGTGTGCGCAGCAGGAGAGACAAATCCATGTTTTTATGCCTTCTTTGGCATTTTCAGGTGGAGAAAAACACAATCCCGAAAGAGAAAGAAAAGGCTGCCGCGCCAACACTGAGGCTTCAAACTTGATGAAAACAGTCTCTCCCATAATAACTCACGGGCTGCTTGTGTTTTTTAGGCCTTTGCACGCTATCGGAAGTGTGTGCGCGGCAGGAGAGACAAATCCATGTTTTCGCGCCTTTTTTGCGATTTCAAGGTCGAAAAACACATAGGCCCCAAAATGAAAGAAACGGCTGCCGCGCCAAAACTATGGCTTCAAACTTGATGAAAACAGTCTCTCCCATAATAACTCACGGGCTGCTTGTGTTTTTTAGGCCTTTGCACGCTATCGGAAGTGTGTGCGCGGCAGGAGAGACAAATCCATGTTTTCGCGCCTTTTTTGCCATTTCCAGGTCGAAGAAAACAAAGGCCCCAAAAATAAAGAAACGGCTGTCGAGCCAAAACTGAGGCTTCAAACTTGATTAAAACAGTCTCTCAGACAATAACTCAAGGGCCGCTTGTGTTTTTTAGGCCTTCGCAAGCTATCGGAAGTGTGTGCGCGGCAGGAGAGACAAATCCATGTTTTCGCGCCTTTTTTACGATTTCAAGGTCGAAAAACACATAGGCCCCAAAATGAAAGAAACGGCTGCCGCGCCAAAACTATGGCTTCAAACTTGATGAAAACATTCTCTCCCACAATAACTCAAGGGCTGCTTGTGTTTTTTAGGCCTTCGCAAGCTATCGGAAGTGTGTGCGCGGCAGGAGAGACAAATCCATGTTTTCGCGCCTTTTTTGCCATTTCCAGGTCGAAAAACACAAAGGCCCCAAAAATAAAGAAACGGCTGTCCAGCCAAAACTGAGGCTTCAAACTTGATGAAAACAGTCTCTCCCACAATAACTCACGGCCCGCTTGTGTTTTTTAGGCCTTCGCAAGCTATCGGAAGTGTGTGCGCGGCAGGAGAGACAAATCAATGTTTTCGCGCCTTTTTTGCCATTTCCAGGTCGAAAAACACACAGGCCCCAAAAATAAAGAAATGGCTGTCCAGCCAAAACTGAGGCTTCAAACTTGATGAAAACAGTGTCTCCCATATTGGAGTAGGGGCTGCTTGTGGTTATTAGGCATTTGCAAGCTCTCCGAAGTGTGTGCGCAGCAGGAGAGACAAATCCATGTTTTTATGCCTTCTTTGGCATTTTCAGGTGGAGAAAAACACAATCCCGAAAGAGAAAGAAAAGGCTGCCGCGCCAACACTGAGGCTTCAAACTTGATGAAAACAGTGTCTCCCATAGTGGAGTAGGGGCTGCTTGTGGTTATTAGGCCTTTGCAAGCTCTCCGAAGTGTGTGCGCGGCAGGAGAGACAAATCAATGTTTTCGCGCCTTTTTTGCCATTTCCAGGTCGAAAAACACACAGGCCCCAAAAATAAAGAAATGGCTGTCCAGCCAAAACTGAGGCTTCAAACTTGATGAAAACAGTGTCTCCCATATTGGAGTAGGGGCTGCTTGTGGTTATTAGGCATTTGCAAGCTCTCCGAAGTGTGTGCGCAGCAGGAGAGACAAATCCATGTTTTTATGCCTTCTTTGGCATTTTCAGGTGGAGAAAAACACAATCCCGAAAGAGAAAGAAAAGGCTGCCGCGCCAACACTGAGGCTTCAAACTTGATGAAAACAGTGTCTCCCATAGTGGAGTAGGGGCTGCTTGTGGTTATTAGGCCTTTGCAAGCTCTCCGAAGTGTGTGCGCAGCAGGAGAGACAAATCCATGTTTTTATGCCTTCTTTGGCATTTTCAGGTGGAGAAAAACACAATCCCGAAAGAGAAAGAAATGGCTGCCGCGCCAACACTGAGGCTTCAAACTTGATGAAAACAGTGTCTCCCATAATGGAGTAGGGGCTGCTTGTGGTTATTAGGCATTTGCAAGCTCTCCGAAGTGTGTGCGCAGCAGGAGAGACAAATCCATGTTTTTATGCCTTCTTTGGCATTTTCAGGTGGAGAAAAACACAATCCCGAAAGAGAAAGAAATGGCTGCCGCGCCAACACTGAGGCTTCAAACTTGATGAAAACAGTGTCTCCCATAATGGAGTAGGGGCTGCTTGTGGTTATTAGGCATTTGCAAGCTCTCCGAAGTGTGTGCGCAGCAGGAGAGACAAATCCATGTTTTTATGCCTTCTTTGGCATTTTCAGGTGGAGAAAAACACAATCCCGAAAGAGAAAGAAAAGGCTGCCGCGCCAACACTGAGGCTTCAAACTTGATGAAAACAGTGTCTCCCATAGTGGAGTAGGGGCTGCTTGTGGTTATTAGGCCTTTGCAAGCTCTCCGAAGTGTGTGCGCAGCAGGAGAGACAAATCCATGTTTTTATGCCTTCTTTGGCATTTTCAGGTGGAGAAAAACACAATCCCGAAAGAGAAAGAAATGGCTGCCGCGCCAACACTGAGGCTTCAAACTTGATGAAAACAGTGTCTCCCATAATGGAGTAGGGGCTGCTTGTGGTTATTAGGCATTTGCAAGCTCTCCGAAGTGTGTGCGCAGCAGGAGAGACAAATCCATGTTTTTATGCCTTCTTTGGCATTTTCAGGTGGAGAAAAACACAATCCCGAAAGAGAAAGAAATGGCTGCCGCGCCAACACTGAGGCTTCAAACTTGATGAAAACAGTGTCTCCCATAATGGAGTAGGGGCTGCTTGTGGTTATTAGGCCTAATAACCACAAGCAGCCCCTACTCCATTATGGGAGACACTGTTTTCAAGCTCTCCGAAGTGTGTGCGCAGCAGGAGAGACAAATCCATGTTTTTATGCCTTCTTTGGCATTTTCAGGTGGAGAAAAACACAATCCCGAAAGAGAAAGAAAAGGCTGCCGCGCCAACACTGAGGCTTCAAACTTGATGAAAACAGTCTCTCCCATAATAACTCACGGGCTGCTTGTGTTTTTTAGGCCTTTGCACGCTATCGGAAGTGTGTGCGCGGCAGGAGAGACAAATCCATGTTTTCGCGCCTTTTTTGCGATTTCAAGGTCGAAAAACACACAGGCCCCAAAATGAAAGAAACGGCTGCCGCGCCAAAACTATGGCTTCAAACTTGATGAAAACAGTCTCTCCCATAATAACTCACGGGCTGCTTGTGTTTTTTAGGCCTTTGCACGCTATCGGAAGTGTGTGCGCGGCAGGAGAGACAAATCCATGTTTTCACGCCTTTTTTGCCATTTCCAGGTCAAAAAACACAAAGGCCCCAAAAATAAAGAAACGGCTGTCCAGCTAAAACTGAGGCTTCAAACTTGATGAAAACAGTCTCTCAGACAATAACTCAAGGGCCGCTTGTGTTTTTTAGGCCTTCGCAAGCTATCGGAAGTGTGTGCGCGGCAGGAGAGACAAATCCATGTTTTCGCACCTTTTTTGCCATTTCCAGGTCGAAAAACACAAAGGCCCCAAAATGAAAGAAACGGCTGCCGCGCCAAAACTATGGCTTCAAACTTGATGAAAACTGTCTCTCCCACAATAACTCAAGGGCTGCTTGTGTTTTTTAGGCCTTCGCAAGATATCGGAAGTGTGTGCGCGGCCGGAGAGACAAATCAATGTTTTCGCGACTTTTTTGCGATTTCAAGGTCGAAAAACACATAGGCCCCAAAATGAAAGAAACGGCTGGCGCGCCAAAACTATGGCTTCAAACTTGATGAAAACAGTCTCTCCCATAATAACTCACGGGCTGCTTGTGTTTTTTAGGCCTTTGCACGCTATCGGAAGTGTGTGCGCGGCAGGAGAGACAAATCCATGTTTTCGCGCCTTTTTTGCCATTTCCAGGTCGAAAAACACAAAGGCCCCAAAATGAAAGAAACGGCTGCCGCGCCAAAACTATGACTTCAAACTTGATGAAAACAGTCTCTCCCACAATAACTCAAGGACTGCTTGTGTTTTTTAGGCCTTCGCAAGATATCGGAAGTGTGTGCGCGGCAGGAGAGACAAATCAATGTTTTCGCGACTTTTTTGCGATTTCAAGGTCGAAAAACACATAGGCCCCAAAATGAAAGAAACGGCTGGCGCGCCAAAACTATGGCTTCAAACTTGATAAAAACAGTCTCTCCCATAATAACTCACGGTCTGCTTGTGTTTTTTAGGCCTTTGAACGCTATCGGAAGTGTGTGCGCGGCAGGAGAGACAAATCCATGTTTTCGCGCCTTTTTTGCCATTTCCAGGTCGAAAAACACAAAGGCCCCAAAAATAAAGAAACGGCTGTCCAGCCAAAACTGAGGCTTCAAACTTGATGAAAACAGTCTCTCAGACAATAACTCAAGGGCTGCTTGTGTTTTTTAGGCCTTCGCAAGATATCGGAAGTGTGTGCTCGGCAGGAGAGACAAATCCATGTTTTCACGCCTTTTTTGCGATTTCAAGGTCGAAAAACACATAGGCCCCAAAATGAAAGAAACGGCTGCCGCGCCAAAACTATGGCTTCAAACTTGATGAAAACAGTCTCTCCCATAATAACTCACGGGCTGCTTGTGTTTTTTAGGCCTTTGCACGCTATCGAAAGTGTGTGCGCGGCAGGAGAGACAAATCCATGTTTCCGCGCTTTTTTTGCCATTTCCAGGTCGAAAAACACAAAGGCCCCAAAATGAAAGAAACGGCTGCCGCGCCAAAACTATGACTTCAAACTTGATGAAAACAGTCTCTCCCACAATAACTCAAGGGCTGCTTGTGTTTTTTAGGCCTTCGCAAGATATCGGAAGTGTGTGCGCGGCAGGAGAGACAAATCCATGTTTTCGCGCCTTTTTTAAGATTTCAAGGTCGAAAAACACATAGGCCCCAAAATGAAAGAAACGGCTGCCGCGCCAAAACTATGGCTTCAAACTTGATGAAAACATTCTCTCCCACAATAACTCAAGGGCTGCTTGTGTTTTTTAGGCCTTCGCAAGCTATCGGAAGTGTGTGCGCGGCAGGAGAGACAAATCAATGTTTTCGCGCCTTTTTTGCCATTTCCAGGTCGAAAAACACACAGGCCCCAAAAATAAAGAAATGGCTGTCCAGCCAAAACTGAGGCTTCAAACTTGATGAAAACAGTGTCTCCCATAATGGTGTAGGGGCTGCTTGTGGTTATTAGGCATTTGCAAGCTCTCCGAAGTGTGTGCGCAGCAGGAGAGTCAAATCCATGTTTTTATGCCTTCTTTGGCATTTTCAGGTGGAGAAAAACACAATCCCGAAAGAGAAAGAAAAGGCTGCCGCGCCAACACTGAGGCTTCAAACTTGATGAAAACAGTGTCTCCCATAATGGAGTAGGGGCTGCTTGTGGTTATTAGGCATTTGCAAGCTCTCCGAAGTGTGTGCGCAGCAGGAGAGACAAATCCATGTTTTTATGCCTTCTTTGGCATTTTCAGGTGGAGAAAAACACAATCCCGAAAGAGAAAGAAAAGGCTGCCGCGCCAACACTGAGGCTTCAAACTTGATGAAAACAGTGTCTCCCATAATGGAGTAGGGGCTGCTTGTGGTTATTAGGCATTTGCAAGCTCTCCGAAGTGTGTGCGCAGCAGGAGAGACAAATCCATGTTTTTATGCCTTCTTTGTCATTTTCAGGTGGAGAAAAACACAATCCCGAAAGAGAAAGAAAAGGCTGCCGCGCCAACACTGAGGCTTCAAACTTGATGAAAACAGTGTCTCCCATAATGGAGTAGGGGCTGCTTGTGGTTATTAGGCCTTTGCAAGCTCTCCGAAGTGTGTGCGCAGCAGGAGAGACAAATCCATGTTTTTATGCCTTCTTTGGCATTTTCAGGTGGAGAAAAACACAATCCCGAAAGAGAAAGAAAAGGCTGCCGCGCCAACACTGAGGCTTCAAACTTGATGAAAACAGTGTCTCCCATAATGGAGTAGGGGCTGCTTGTGGTTATTAGGCCTTTGCAAGCTGTCCGAAGTGTGTGCGCAGCAGGAGAGACAAATCCATGTTTTTATGCCTTCTTTGGCATTTTCAGGTGGAGAAAAACACAATCCCGAAAGAGAAAGAAATGGCTGCCGCGCCAACACTGAGGCTTCAAACTTGATGAAAACAGTGTCTCCCATAATGGAGTAGGGGCTGCTTGTGGTTATTAGGCATTTGCAAGCTCTCCGAAGTGTGTGCGCAGCAGGAGAGACAAATCCATGTTTTTATGCCTTCTTTGGCATTTTCAGGTGGAGAAAAACACAATCCCGAAAGAGAAAGAAATGGCTGCCGCGCCAACACTGAGGCTTCAAACTTGATGAAAACAGTGTCTCCCATAATGGAGTAGGGGCTGCTTGTGGTTATTAGGCATTTGCAAGCTCTCCGAAGTGTGTGCGCAGCAGGAGAGACAAATCCATGTTTTTATGCCTTCTTTGGCATTTTCAGGTGGAGAAAAACACAATCCCGAAAGAGAAAGAAAAGGCTGCCGCGCCAACACTGAGGCTTCAAACTTGATGAAAACAGTCTCTCCCATAATAACTCACGGGCTGCTTGTGTTTTTTAGGCCTTCGCAAGATATCGGAAGTGTGTGCGCGGCAGGAGAGACAAATCAATGTTTTCGCGACTTTTTTGCGATTTCAAGGTCGAAAAACACATAGGCCCCAAAATGAAAGAAACGGCTGGCGCGCCAAAACTATGGCTTCAAACTTGATGAAAACAGTCTCTCCCATAATAACTCACGGGCTGCTTGTGTTTTTTAGGCCTTTGCACGCTATCGGAAGTGTGTGCGCGGCAGGAGAGACAAATCCATGTTTTCGCGCCTTTTTTGCCATTTCCAGGTCGAAAAACACAAAGGCCCCAAAATGAAAGAAACGGCTGGCGCGCCAAAACTATGGCTTCAAACTTGATGAAAACAGTCTCTCCCATAATAACTCACGGGCTGCTTGTGTTTTTTAGGCCTTTGCACGCTATCGGAAGTGTGTGCGCGGCAGGAGAGACAAATCCATGTTTTCGCGCCTTTTTTGCCATTTCCAGGTCGAAAAACACAAAGGCCCCAAAATGAAAGAAACGGCTGCCGCGCCAAAACTATGACTTCAAACTTGATGAAAACAGTCTCTCCCACAATAACTCAAGGGCTGCTTGTGTTTTTTAGGCCTTCGCAAGATATCGGAAGTGTGTGCGCGGCAGGAGAGACAAATCAATGTTTTCGCGACTTTTTTGCGATTTCAAGGTCGAAAAACACATAGGCCCCAAAAATAAAGAAACGGCTGTCCAGCCAAAACTGAGGCTTCAAACTTGATGAAAACAGTCTCTCAGACAATAACTCAAGGGCTGCTTGTGTTTTTTAGGCCTTCGCAAGATATCGGAAGTGTGTGCTCGGCAGGAGAGACAAATCCATGTTTTCGCGCCTTTTTTGCCATTTCAAGGTCGAAAAACACATAGGCCCCAAAATGAAAGAAACGGCTGCCGCGCCAAAACTATGGCTTCAAACTTGATGAAAACAGTCTCTCCCATAATAACTCACGGGCTGCTTGTGTTTTTTAGGCCTTTGCACGCTATCGGAAGTGTGTGCGCGGCAGGAGAGACAAATCCATGTTTTCGCGCCTTTTTTGCCATTTCCAGGTCGAAAAACACAAAGGCCCCAAAATGAAAGAAACGGCTGCCGCGCCAAAACTATGACTTCAAACTTGATGAAAACAGTCTCTCCCACAATAACTCAAGGGCTGCTTGTGTTTTTTAGGCCTTCGCAAGATATCGGAAGTGTGTGCGCGGCAGGAGAGACAAATCAATGTTTTCGCGACTTTTTTGCGATTTCAAGGTCGAAAAACACATAGGCCCCAAAATTAAAGAAACGGCTGGCGCGCCAAAACTATGGCTTCAAACTTGATGAAAACAGTCTCTCCCATAATAACTCACGGGCTGCTTGTGTTTTTTAGACCTTTGCACGCTATCGGAAGTGTGTGCGCGGCAGGAGAGACAAATCCATGTTTTCGCGCCTTTTTTGCGATTTCAAGGTCGAAAAACACATAGGCCCCAAAATGAAAGAAACGGCTGAGGCGCCAAAACTATGGCTTCAAACTTGATGAAAACAGTCTCTCCCATAATAACTCACGGGCTGCTTGTGTTTTTTAGGCCTTTGCACGCTATCGGAAGTGTGTGCGCGGCAGGAGAGACAAATCCATGTTTTCGCGCCTTTTTTGCGATTTCAAGGTCGAAAAACACATAGGCCCCAAAATGAAAGAAACGGCTGCCGCGCCAAAACTATGGCTTCAAACTTGATGAAAACAGTCTCTCCCATAATAACTCACGGGCTGCTTGTGTTTTTTAGGCCTTTGCACGCTATCGGAAGTGTGTGCGCGGCAGGAGAGACAAATCCATGTTTTCGCGCCTTTTTTGCCATTTCCAGGTCGAAGAAAACAAAGGCCCCAAAAATAAAGAAACGGCTGTCGAGCCAAAACTGAGGCTTCAAACTTGATTAAAACAGTCTCTCAGACAATAACTCAAGGGCCGCTTGTGTTTTTTAGGCCTTCGCAAGCTATCGGAAGTGTGTGCGCGGCAGGAGAGACAAATCCATGTTTTCGCGCCTTTTTTACGATTTCAAGGTCGAAAAACACATAGGCCCCAAAATGAAAGAAACGGCTGCCGCGCCAAAACTATGGCTTCAAACTTGATGAAAACATTCTCTCCCACAATAACTCAAGGGCTGCTTGTGTTTTTTAGGCCTTCGCAAGCTATCGGAAGTGTGTGCGCGGCAGGAGAGACAAATCCATGTTTTCGCGCCTTTTTTGCCATTTCCAGGTCGAAAAACACAAAGGCCCCAAAAATAAAGAAACGGCTGTCCAGCCAAAACTGAGGCTTCAAACTTGATGAAAACAGTCTCTCCCACAATAACTCACGGCCCGCTTGTGTTTTTTAGGCCTTCGCAAGCTATCGGAAGTGTGTGCGCGGCAGGAGAGACAAATCAATGTTTTCGCGCCTTTTTTGCCATTTCCAGGTCGAAAAACACACAGGCCCCAAAAATAAAGAAATGGCTGTCCAGCCAAAACTGAGGCTTCAAACTTGATGAAAACAGTGTCTCCCATATTGGAGTAGGGGCTGCTTGTGGTTATTAGGCATTTGCAAGCTCTCCGAAGTGTGTGCGCAGCAGGAGAGACAAATCCATGTTTTTATGCCTTCTTTGGCATTTTCAGGTGGAGAAAAACACAATCCCGAAAGAGAAAGAAAAGGCTGCCGCGCCAACACTGAGGCTTCAAACTTGATGAAAACAGTGTCTCCCATAGTGGAGTAGGGGCTGCTTGTGGTTATTAGGCCTTTGCAAGCTCTCCGAAGTGTGTGCGCGGCAGGAGAGACAAATCAATGTTTTCGCGCCTTTTTTGCCATTTCCAGGTCGAAAAACACACAGGCCCCAAAAATAAAGAAATGGCTGTCCAGCCAAAACTGAGGCTTCAAACTTGATGAAAACAGTGTCTCCCATATTGGAGTAGGGGCTGCTTGTGGTTATTAGGCATTTGCAAGCTCTCCGAAGTGTGTGCGCAGCAGGAGAGACAAATCCATGTTTTTATGCCTTCTTTGGCATTTTCAGGTGGAGAAAAACACAATCCCGAAAGAGAAAGAAAAGGCTGCCGCGCCAACACTGAGGCTTCAAACTTGATGAAAACAGTGTCTCCCATAGTGGAGTAGGGGCTGCTTGTGGTTATTAGGCCTTTGCAAGCTCTCCGAAGTGTGTGCGCAGCAGGAGAGACAAATCCATGTTTTTATGCCTTCTTTGGCATTTTCAGGTGGAGAAAAACACAATCCCGAAAGAGAAAGAAATGGCTGCCGCGCCAACACTGAGGCTTCAAACTTGATGAAAACAGTGTCTCCCATAATGGAGTAGGGGCTGCTTGTGGTTATTAGGCATTTGCAAGCTCTCCGAAGTGTGTGCGCAGCAGGAGAGACAAATCCATGTTTTTATGCCTTCTTTGGCATTTTCAGGTGGAGAAAAACACAATCCCGAAAGAGAAAGAAAAGGCTGCCGCGCCAACACTGAGGCTTCAAACTTGATGAAAACAGTGTCTCCCATAGTGGAGTAGGGGCTGCTTGTGGTTATTAGGCCTTTGCAAGCTCTCCGAAGTGTGTGCGCAGCAGGAGAGACAAATCCATGTTTTTATGCCTTCTTTGGCATTTTCAGGTGGAGAAAAACACAATCCCGAAAGAGAAAGAAAAGGCTGCCGCGCCAACACTGAGGCTTCAAACTTGATGAAAACAGTGTCTCCCATATTGGAGTAGGGGCTGCTTGTGGTTATTAGGCATTTGCAAGCTCTCCGAAGTGTGTGCGCAGCAGGAGAGACAAATCCATGTTTTTATGCCTTCTTTGGCATTTTCAGGTGGAGAAAAACACAATCCCGAAAGAGAAAGAAAAGGCTGCCGCGCCAACACTGAGGCTTCAAACTTGATGAAAACAGTGTCTCCCATAGTGGAGTAGGGGCTGCTTGTGGTTATTAGGCCTTTGCAAGCTCTCCGAAGTGTGTGCGCAGCAGGAGAGACAAATCCATGTTTTTATGCCTTCTTTGGCATTTTCAGGTGGAGAAAAACACAATCCCGAAAGAGAAAGAAATGGCTGCCGCGCCAACACTGAGGCTTCAAACTTGATGAAAACAGTGTCTCCCATAATGGAGTAGGGGCTGCTTGTGGTTATTAGGCATTTGCAAGCTCTCCGAAGTGTGTGCGCAGCAGGAGAGACAAATCCATGTTTTTATGCCTTCTTTGGCATTTTCAGGTGGAGAAAAACACAATCCCGAAAGAGAAAGAAAAGGCTGCCGCGCCAACACTGAGGCTTCAAACTTGATGAAAACAGTGTCTCCCATAGTGGAGTAGGGGCTGCTTGTGGTTATTAGGCCTTTGCAAGCTCTCCGAAGTGTGTGCGCAGCAGGAGAGACAAATCCATGTTTTTATGCCTTCTTTGGCATTTTCAGGTGGAGAAAAACACAATCCCGAAAGAGAAAGAAATGGCTGCCGCGCCAACACTGAGGCTTCAAACTTGATGAAAACAGTGTCTCCCATAATGGAGTAGGGGCTGCTTGTGGTTATTAGGCATTTGCAAGCTCTCCGAAGTGTGTGCGCAGCAGGAGAGACAAATCCATGTTTTTATGCCTTCTTTGGCATTTTCAGGTGGAGAAAAACACAATCCCGAAAGAGAAAGAAATGGCTGCCGCGCCAACACTGAGGCTTCAAACTTGATGAAAACAGTGTCTCCCATAATGGAGTAGGGGCTGCTTGTGGTTATTAGGCCTAATAACCACAAGCAGCCCCTACTCCATTATGGGAGACACTGTTTTCAAGCTCTCCGAAGTGTGTGCGCAGCAGGAGAGACAAATCCATGTTTTTATGCCTTCTTTGGCATTTTCAGGTGGAGAAAAACACAATCCCGAAAGAGAAAGAAAAGGCTGCCGCGCCAACACTGAGGCTTCAAACTTGATGAAAACAGTCTCTCCCATAATAACTCACGGGCTGCTTGTGTTTTTTAGGCCTTTGCACGCTATCGGAAGTGTGTGCGCGGCAGGAGAGACAAATCCATGTTTTCACGCCTTTTTTGCCATTTCCAGGTCAAAAAACACAAAGGCCCCAAAAATAAAGAAACGGCTGTCCAGCTAAAACTGAGGCTTCAAACTTGATGAAAACAGTCTCTCAGACAATAACTCAAGGGCCGCTTGTGTTTTTTAGGCCTTCGCAAGCTATCGGAAGTGTGTGCGCGGCAGTAGAGACAAATCCATGTTTTCGCACCTTTTTTGCCATTTCCAGGTCGAAAAACACAAAGGCCCCAAAATGAAAGAAACGGCTGCCGCGCCAAAACTATGGCTTCAAACTTGATGAAAACTGTCTCTCCCACAATAACTCAAGGGCTGCTTGTGTTTTTTAGGCCTTCGCAAGATATCGGAAGTGTGTGCGCGGCAGGAGAGACAAATCAATGTTTTCGCGACTTTTTTGCGATTTCAAGGTCGAAAAACACATAGGCCCCAAAATGAAAGAAACGGCTGGCGCGCCAAAACTATGGCTTCAAACTTGATGAAAACAGTCTCTCCCATAATAACTCACGGGCTGCTTGTGTTTTTTAGGCCTTCGCAAGATATCGGAAGTGTGTGCGCGGCAGGAGAGACAAATCCATGTTTTCGCGCCTTTTTTGCGATTTCAAGGTCGAAAAACACATAGGCCCCAAAATGAAAGAAACGGCTGCCGCGCCAAAACTATGGCTTCAAACTTGATGAAAACTGTCTCTCCCATAATAACTCACGGGCTGCTTGTGTTTTTTAGGCCTTTGCACGCTATCGGAAGTGTGTGCGCGGCAGGAGAGACAAATCCATGTTTTCGCGCCTTTTTTGCGATTTCAAGGTCGAAAAACACATAGGCCCCAAAATGAAAGAAACGGCTGCCGCGCCAAAACTATGGCTTCAAACTTGATGAAAACAGTCTCTCCCATAATAACTCACGGGCTGCTTGTGTTTTTTAGGCCTTTGCACGCTATCGGAAGTGTGTGCGCGGCAGGAGAGACAAATCCATGTTTTCGCGCCTTTTTTGCCATTTCCAGGTCGAAGAAAACAAAGGCCCCAAAAATAAAGAAACGGCTGTCCAGCCAAAACTGAGGCTTCAAACTTGATTAAAACAGTCTCTCAGACAATAACTCAAGGGCCGCTTGTGTTTTTTAGGCCTTCGCAAGCTATCGGAAGTGTGTGCGCGGCAGGAGAGACAAATCCATGTTTTCGCGCCTTTTTTACGATTTCAAGGTCGAAAAACACATAGGCCCCAAAATGAAAGAAACGGCTGCCGCGCCAAAACTATGGCTTCAAACTTGATGAAAACATTCTCTCCCACAATAACTCAAGGGCTGCTTGTGTTTTTTAGGCCTTCGCAAGCTATCGGAAGTGTGTGCGCGGCAGGAGAGACAAATCCATGTTTTCGCGCCTTTTTTGCCATTTCCAGGTCGAAAAACACAAAGGCCCCAAAAATAAAGAAACGGCTGTCCAGCCAAAACTGAGGCTTCAAACTTGATGAAAACAGTCTCTCCCACAATAACTCACGGCCCGCTTGTGTTTTTTAGGCCTTCGCAAGCTATCGGAAGTGTGTGCGCGGCAGGAGAGACAAATCAATGTTTTCGCGCCTTTTTTGCCATTTCCAGGTCGAAAAACACACAGGCCCCAAAAATAAAGAAATGGCTGTCCAGCCAAAACTGAGGCTTCAAACTTGATGAAAACAGTGTCTCCTATATTGGAGTAGGGGCTGCTTGTGGTTATTAGGCATTTGCAAGCTCTCCGAAGTGTGTGCGCAGCAGGAGAGACAAATCCATGTTTTTATGCCTTCTTTGGCATTTTCAGGTGGAGAAAAACACAATCCCGAAAGAGAAAGAAAAGGCTGCCGCGCCAACACTGAGGCTTCAAACTTGATGAAAACAGTGTCTCCCATAGTGGAGTAGGGGCTGCTTGTGGTTATTAGGCCTTTGCAAGCTCTCCGAAGTGTGTGCGCGGCAGGAGAGACAAATCAATGTTTTCGCGCCTTTTTTGCCATTTCCAGGTCGAAAAACACACAGGCCCCAAAAATAAAGAAATGGCTGTCCAGCCAAAACTGAGGCTTCAAACTTGATGAAAACAGTGTCTCCCATATTGGAGTAGGGGCTGCTTGTGGTTATTAGGCATTTGCAAGCTCTCCGAAGTGTGTGCGCGGCAGGAGAGACAAATCCATGTTTTCGCGCCTTTTTTGCGATTTCAAGGTCGAAAAACACATAGGCCCCAAAATGAAAGAAACGGCTGCCGCGCCAAAACTATGGCTTCAAACTTGATGAAAACAGTCTCTCCCATAATAACTCACGGGCTGCTTGTGTTTTTTAGGCCTTTGCAAGCTCTCCGAAGTGTGTGCGCGGCAGGAGAGACAAATCAATGTTTTCGCGCCTTTTTTGCCATTTCCAGGTCGAAAAACACACAGGCCCCAAAAATAAAGAAATGGCTGTCCAGCCAAAACTGAGGCTTCAAACTTGATGAAAACAGTGTCTCCCATATTGGAGTAGGGGCTGCTTGTGGTTATTAGGCATTTGCAAGCTCTCCGAAGTGTGTGCGCGGCAGGAGAGACAAATCCATGTTTTCGCGCCTTTTTTGCGATTTCAAGGTCGAAAAACACATAGGCCCCAAAATGAAAGAAACGGCTGCCGCGCCAAAACTATGGCTTCAAACTTGATGAAAACAGTCTCTCCCATAATAACTCACGGGCTGCTTGTGTTTTTTAGGCCTTTGCACGCTATCAGAAGTGTGTGCGCGGCAGGAGAGACAAATCCATGTTTTCGCGCCTTTTTTGCCATTTCCAGGTCGAAGAAAACAAAGGCCCCAAAAATAAAGAAACGGCTGTCCAGCCAAAACTGAGGCTTCAAACTTGATTAAAACAGTCTCTCAGACAATAACTCAAGGGCCGCTTGTGTTTTTTAGGCCTTCGCAAGCTATCGGAAGTGTGTGCGCGGCAGGAGAGACAAATCCATGTTTTCGCGCCTTTTTTACGATTTCAAGGTCGAAAAACACATAGGCCCCAAAATGAAAGAAACGGCTGCCGCGCCAAAACTATGGCTTCAAACTTGATGAAAACATTCTCTCCCACAATAACTCAAGGGCAGCTTGTGTTTTTTAGGCCTTCGCAAGCTATCGGAAGTGTGTGCGCGGCAGGAGAGACAAATCAATGTTTTCGCGCCTTTTTTGCCATTTCCAGGTCGAAAAACACACAGGCCCCAAAAATAAAGAAATGGCTGTCCAGCCAAAACTGAGGCTTCAAACTTGATGAAAACAGTGTCTCCTATATTGGAGTAGGGGCTGCTTGTGGTTATTAGGCATTTGCAAGCTCTCCGAAGTGTGTGCGCAGCAGGAGAGACAAATCCATGTTTTTATGCCTTCTTTGGCATTTTCAGGTGGAGAAAAACACAATCCCGAAAGAAAAAGAAAAGGCTGCCGCGCCAACACTGAGGCTTCAAACTTGATGAAAACAGTGTCTCCCATAGTGGAGTAGGGGCTGCTTGTGGTTATTAGGCCTTTGCAAGCTCTCCGAAGTGTGTGCGCGGCAGGAGAGACAAATCAATGTTTTCGCGCCTTTTTTGCCATTTCCAGGTCGAAAAACACACAGGCCCCAAAAATAAAGAAATGGCTGTCCAGCCAAAACTGAGGCTTCAAACTTGATGAAAACAGTGTCTCCCATATTGGAGTAGGGGCTGCTTGTGGTTATTAGGCATTTGCAAGCTCTCCGAAGTGTGTGCGCAGCAGGAGAGACAAATCCATGTTTTTATGCCTTCTTTGGCATTTTCAGGTGGAGAAAAACACAATCCCGAAAGAGAAAGAAAAGGCTGCCGCGCCAACACTGAGGCTTCAAACTTGATGAAAACAGTGTCTCCCATAATGGAGTAGGGGCTGCTTGTGGTTATTAGGCATTTGCAAGCTCTCCGAAGTGTGTGCGCAGCAGGAGAGACAAATCCATGTTTTTATGCCTTCTTTGGCATTTTCATGTGGAGAAAAACACAATCCCGAAAGAGAAAGAAAAGGCTGCCGCGCCAACACTGAGGCTTCAAACTTGATGAAAACAGTGTCTCCCATAGTGGAGTAGGGGCTGCTTGTGGTTATTAGGCCTTTGCAAGCTCTCCGAAGTGTGTGCGCAGCAGGAGAGACAAATCCATGTTTTTATGCCTTCTTTGGCATTTTCAGGTGGAGAAAAACACAATCCCGAAAGAGAAAGAAAAGGCTGCCGCGCCAACACTGAGGCTTCAAACTTGATGAAAACAGTGTCTCCCATATTGGAGTAGGGGCTGCTTGTGGTTATTAGGCATTTGCAAGCTCTCCGAAGTGTGTGCGCAGCAGGAGAGACAAATCCATGTTTTTATGCCTTCTTTGGCATTTTCAGGTGGAGAAAAACACAATCCCGAAAGAGAAAGAAAAGGCTGCCGCGCCAACACTGAGGCTTCAAACTTGATGAAAACAGTGTCTCCCATAGTGGAGTAGGGGCTGCTTGTGGTTATTAGGCCTTTGCAAGCTCTCCGAAGTGTGTGCGCAGCAGGAGAGACAAATCCATGTTTTTATGCCTTCTTTGGCATTTTCAGGTGGAGAAAAACACAATCCCGAAAGAGAAAGAAAAGGCTGCCGCGCCAACACTGAGGCTTCAAACTTGATGAAAACAGTGTCTCCCATATTGGAGTAGGGGCTGCTTGTGGTTATTAGGCATTTGCAAGCTCTCCGAAGTGTGTGCGCAGCAGGAGAGACAAATCCATGTTTTTATGCCTTCTTTGGCATTTTCAGGTGGAGAAAAACACAATCCCGAAAGAGAAAGAAAAGGCTGCCGCGCCAACACTGAGGCTTCAAACTTGATGAAAACAGTGTCTCCCATAGTGGAGTAGGGGCTGCTTGTGGTTATTAGGCCTTTGCAAGCTCTCCGAAGTGTGTGCGCGGCAGGAGAGACAAATCAATGTTTTCGCGCCTTTTTTGCCATTTCCAGGTCGAAAAACACACAGGCCCCAAAAATAAAGAAATGGCTGTCCAGCCAAAACTGAGGCTTCAAACTTGATGAAAACAGTGTCTCCCATATTGGAGTAGGGGCTGCTTGTGGTTATTAGGCATTTGCAAGCTCTCCGAAGTGTGTGCGCGGCAGGAGAGACAAATCCATGTTTTCGCGCCTTTTTTGCGATTTCAAGGTCGAAAAACACATAGGCCCCAAAATGAAAGAAACGGCTGCCGCGCCAAAACTATGGCTTCAAACTTGATGAAAACAGTCTCTCCCATAATAACTCACGGGCTGCTTGTGTTTTTTAGGCCTTTGCAAGCTCTCCGAAGTGTGTGCGCGGCAGGAGAGACAAATCAATGTTTTCGCGCCTTTTTTGCCATTTCCAGGTCGAAAAACACACAGGCCCCAAAAATAAAGAAATGGCTGTCCAGCCAAAACTGAGGCTTCAAACTTGATGAAAACAGTGTCTCCCATATTGGAGTAGGGGCTGCTTGTGGTTATTAGGCATTTGCAAGCTCTCCGAAGTGTGTGCGCGGCAGGAGAGACAAATCCATGTTTTCGCGCCTTTTTTGCGATTTCAAGGTCGAAAAACACATAGGCCCCAAAATGAAAGAAACGGCTGCCGCGCCAAAACTATGGCTTCAAACTTGATGAAAACAGTCTCTCCCATAATAACTCACGGGCTGCTTGTGTTTTTTAGGCCTTTGCACGCTATCAGAAGTGTGTGCGCGGCAGGAGAGACAAATCCATGTTTTCGCGCCTTTTTTGCCATTTCCAGGTCGAAGAAAACAAAGGCCCCAAAAATAAAGAAACGGCTGTCCAGCCAAAACTGAGGCTTCAAACTTGATTAAAACAGTCTCTCAGACAATAACTCAAGGGCCGCTTGTGTTTTTTAGGCCTTCGCAAGCTATCGGAAGTGTGTGCGCGGCAGGAGAGACAAATCCATGTTTTCGCGCCTTTTTTACGATTTCAAGGTCGAAAAACACATAGGCCCCAAAATGAAAGAAACGGCTGCCGCGCCAAAACTATGGCTTCAAACTTGATGAAAACATTCTCTCCCACAATAACTCAAGGGCAGCTTGTGTTTTTTAGGCCTTCGCAAGCTATCGGAAGTGTGTGCGCGGCAGGAGAGACAAATCAATGTTTTCGCGCCTTTTTTGCCATTTCCAGGTCGAAAAACACACAGGCCCCAAAAATAAAGAAATGGCTGTCCAGCCAAAACTGAGGCTTCAAACTTGATGAAAACAGTGTCTCCTATATTGGAGTAGGGGCTGCTTGTGGTTATTAGGCATTTGCAAGCTCTCCGAAGTGTGTGCGCAGCAGGAGAGACAAATCCATGTTTTTATGCCTTCTTTGGCATTTTCAGGTGGAGAAAAACACAATCCCGAAAGAAAAAGAAAAGGCTGCCGCGCCAACACTGAGGCTTCAAACTTGATGAAAACAGTGTCTCCCATAGTGGAGTAGGGGCTGCTTGTGGTTATTAGGCCTTTGCAAGCTCTCCGAAGTGTGTGCGCGGCAGGAGAGACAAATCAATGTTTTCGCGCCTTTTTTGCCATTTCCAGGTCGAAAAACACACAGGCCCCAAAAATAAAGAAATGGCTGTCCAGCCAAAACTGAGGCTTCAAACTTGATGAAAACAGTGTCTCCCATATTGGAGTAGGGGCTGCTTGTGGTTATTAGGCATTTGCAAGCTCTCCGAAGTGTGTGCGCAGCAGGAGAGACAAATCCATGTTTTTATGCCTTCTTTGGCATTTTCAGGTGGAGAAAAACACAATCCCGAAAGAGAAAGAAAAGGCTGCCGCGCCAACACTGAGGCTTCAAACTTGATGAAAACAGTGTCTCCCATAATGGAGTAGGGGCTGCTTGTGGTTATTAGGCATTTGCAAGCTCTCCGAAGTGTGTGCGCAGCAGGAGAGACAAATCCATGTTTTTATGCCTTCTTTGGCATTTTCAGGTGGAGAAAAACACAATCCCGAAAGAGAAAGAAAAGGCTGCCGCGCCAACACTGAGGCTTCAAACTTGATGAAAACAGTGTCTCCCATAGTGGAGTAGGGGCTGCTTGTGGTTATTAGGCCTTTGCAAGCTCTCCGAAGTGTGTGCGCAGCAGGAGAGACAAATCCATGTTTTTATGCCTTCTTTGGCATTTTCAGGTGGAGAAAAACACAATCCCGAAAGAGAAAGAAAAGGCTGCCGCGCCAACACTGAGGCTTCAAACTTGATGAAAACAGTGTCTCCCATATTGGAGTAGGGGCTGCTTGTGGTTATTAGGCATTTGCAAGCTCTCCGAAGTGTGTGCGCAGCAGGAGAGACAAATCCATGTTTTTATGCCTTCTTTGGCATTTTCAGGTGGAGAAAAACACAATCCCGAAAGAGAAAGAAAAGGCTGCCGCGCCAACACTGAGGCTTCAAACTTGATGAAAACAGTGTCTCCCATAGTGGAGTAGGGGCTGCTTGTGGTTATTAGGCCTTTGCAAGCTCTCCGAAGTGTGTGCGCAGCAGGAGAGACAAATCCATGTTTTTATGCCTTCTTTGGCATTTTCAGGTGGAGAAAAACACAATCCCGAAAGAGAAAGAAAAGGCTGCCGCGCCAACACTGAGGCTTCAAACTTGATGAAAACAGTGTCTCCCATAGTGGAGTAGGGGCTGCTTGTGGTTATTAGGCCTTTGCAAGCTCTCCGAAGTGTGTGCGCGGCAGGAGAGACAAATCAATGTTTTCGCGCCTTTTTTGCCATTTCCAGGTCGAAAAACACACAGGCCCCAAAAATAAAGAAATGGCTGTCCAGCCAAAACTGAGGCTTCAAACTTGATGAAAACAGTGTCTCCCATATTGGAGTAGGGGCTGCTTGTGGTTATTAGGCATTTGCAATCTCTCCGAAGTGTGTGCGCGGCAGGAGAGACAAATCCATGTTTTCGCGCCTTTTTTGCGATTTCAAGGTCGAAAAACACATAGGCCCCAAAATGAAAGAAACGGCTGCCGCGCCAAAACTATGGCTTCAAACTTGATGAAAACAGTCTCTCCCATAATAACTCACGGGCTGCTTGTGTTTTTTAGGCCTTTGCAAGCTCTCCGAAGTGTGTGCGCGGCAGGAGAGACAAATCAATGTTTTCGCGCCTTTTTTGCCATTTCCAGGTCGAAAAACACACAGGCCCCAAAAATAAAGAAATGGCTGTCCAGCCAAAACTGAGGCTTCAAACTTGATGAAAACAGTGTCTCCCATATTGGAGTAGGGGCTGCTTGTGGTTATTAGGCATTTGCAAGCTCTCCGAAGTGTGTGCGCGGCAGGAGAGACAAATCCATGTTTTCGCGCCTTTTTTGCGATTTCAAGGTCGAAAAACACATAGGCCCCAAAATGAAAGAAACGGCTGCCGCGCCAAAACTATGGCTTCAAACTTGATGAAAACAGTCTCTCCCATAATAACTCACGGGCTGCTTGTGTTTTTTAGGCCTTTGCACGCTATCAGAAGTGTGTGCGCGGCAGGAGAGACAAATCCATGTTTTCGTGCCTTTTTTGCCATTTCCAGGTCGAAGAAAACAAAGGCCCCAAAAATAAAGAAACGGCTGTCCAGCCAAAACTGAGGCTTCAAACTTGATTAAAACAGTCTCTCAGACAATAACTCAAGGGCCGCTTGTGTTTTTTAGGCCTTCGCAAGCTATCGGAAGTGTGTGCGCGGCAGGAGAGACAAATCCATGTTTTCGCGCCTTTTTTACGATTTCAAGGTCGAAAAACACATAGGCCCCAAAATGAAAGAAACGGCTGCCGCGCCAAAACTATGGCTTCAAACTTGATGAAAACATTCTCTCCCACAATAACTCAAGGGCAGCTTGTGTTTTTTAGGCCTTCGCAAGCTATCGGAAGTGTGTGCGCGGCAGGAGAGACAAATCAATGTTTTCGCGCCTTTTTTGCCATTTCCAGGTCGAAAAACACACAGGCCCCAAAAATAAAGAAATGGCTGTCCAGCCAAAACTGAGGCTTCAAACTTGATGAAAACAGTGTCTCCTATATTGGAGTAGGGGCTGCTTGTGGTTATTAGGCATTTGCAAGCTCTCCGAAGTGTGTGCGCAGCAGGAGAGACAAATCCATGTTTTTATGCCTTCTTTGGCATTTTCAGGTGGAGAAAAACACAATCCCGAAAGAAAAAGAAAAGGCTGCCGCGCCAACACTGAGGCTTCAAACTTGATGAAAACAGTGTCTCCCATAGTGGAGTAGGGGCTGCTTGTGGTTATTAGGCCTTTGCAAGCTCTCCGAAGTGTGTGCGCGGCAGGAGAGACAAATCAATGTTTTCGCGCCTTTTTTGCCATTTCCAGGTCGAAAAACACACAGGCCCCAAAAATAAAGAAATGGCTGTCCAGCCAAAACTGAGGCTTCAAACTTGATGAAAACAGTGTCTCCCATATTGGAGTAGGGGCTGCTTGTGGTTATTAGGCATTTGCAAGCTCTCCGAAGTGTGTGCGCAGCAGGAGAGACAAATCCATGTTTTTATGCCTTCTTTGGCATTTTCAGGTGGAGAAAAACACAATCCCGAAAGAGAAAGAAAAGGCTGCCGCGCCAACACTGAGGCTTCAAACTTGATGAAAACAGTGTCTCCCATAATGGAGTAGGGGCTGCTTGTGGTTATTAGGCATTTGCAAGCTCTCCGAAGTGTGTGCGCAGCAGGAGAGACAAATCCATGTTTTTATGCCTTCTTTGGCATTTTCAGGTGGAGAAAAACACAATCCCGAAAGAGAAAGAAAAGGCTGCCGCGCCAACACTGAGGCTTCAAACTTGATGAAAACAGTGTCTCCCATAGTGGAGTAGGGGCTGCTTGTGGTTATTAGGCCTTTGCAAGCTCTCCGAAGTGTGTGCGCAGCAGGAGAGACAAATCCATGTTTTTATGCCTTCTTTGGCATTTTCAGGTGGAGAAAAACACAATCCCGAAAGAGAAAGAAAAGGCTGCCGCGCCAACACTGAGGCTTCAAACTTGATGAAAACAGTGTCTCCCATATTGGAGTAGGGGCTGCTTGTGGTTATTAGGCATTTGCAAGCTCTCCGAAGTGTGTGCGCAGCAGGAGAGACAAATCCATGTTTTTATGCCTTCTTTGGCATTTTCAGGTGGAGAAAAACACAATCCCGAAAGAGAAAGAAAAGGCTGCCGCGCCAACACTGAGGCTTCAAACTTGATGAAAACAGTGTCTCCCATATTGGAGTAGGGGCTGCTTGTGGTTATTAGGCATTTGCAAGCTCTCCGAAGTGTGTGCGCAGCAGGAGAGACAAATCCATGTTTTTATGCCTTCTTTGGCATTTTCAGGTGGAGAAAAACACAATCCCGAAAGAGAAAGAAAAGGCTGCCGCGCCAACACTGAGGCTTCAAACTTGATGAAAACAGTGTCTCCCATAGTGGAGTAGGGGCTGCTTGTGGTTATTAGGCCTTTGCAAGCTCTCCGAAGTGTGTGCGCGGCAGGAGAGACAAATCAATGTTTTCGCGCCTTTTTTGCCATTTCCAGGTCGAAAAACACACAGGCCCCAAAAATAAAGAAATGGCTGTCCAGCCAAAACTGAGGCTTCAAACTTGATGAAAACAGTGTCTCCCATATTGGAGTAGGGGCTGCTTGTGGTTATTAGGCATTTGCAAGCTCTCCGAAGTGTGTGCGCGGCAGGAGAGACAAATCCATGTTTTCGCGCCTTTTTTGCGATTTCAAGGTCGAAAAACACATAGGCCCCAAAATGAAAGAAACGGCTGCCGCGCCAAAACTATGGCTTCAAACTTGATGAAAACAGTCTCTCCCATAATAACTCACGGGCTGCTTGTGTTTTTTAGGCCTTTGCAAGCTCTCCGAAGTGTGTGCGCGGCAGGAGAGACAAATCAATGTTTTCGCGCCTTTTTTGCCATTTCCAGGTCGAAAAACACACAGGCCCCAAAAATAAAGAAATGGCTGTCCAGCCAAAACTGAGGCTTCAAACTTGATGAAAACAGTGTCTCCCATATTGGAGTAGGGGCTGCTTGTGGTTATTAGGCATTTGCAAGCTCTCCGAAGTGTGTGCGCGGCAGGAGAGACAAATCCATGTTTTCGCGCCTTTTTTGCGATTTCAAGGTCGAAAAACACATAGGCCCCAAAATGAAAGAAACGGCTGCCGCGCCAAAACTATGGCTTCAAACTTGATGAAAACAGTCTCTCCCATAATAACTCACGGGCTGCTTGTGTTTTTTAGGCCTTTGCACGCTATCAGAAGTGTGTGCGCGGCAGGAGAGACAAATCCATGTTTTCGCGCCTTTTTTGCCATTTCCAGGTCGAAGAAAACAAAGGCCCCAAAAATAAAGAAACGGCTGTCCAGCCAAAACTGAGGCTTCAAACTTGATTAAAACAGTCTCTCAGACAATAACTCAAGGGCCGCTTGTGTTTTTTAGGCCTTCGCAAGCTATCGGAAGTGTGTGCGCGGCAGGAGAGACAAATCCATGTTTTCGCGCCTTTTTTACGATTTCAAGGTCGAAAAACACAAAGGCCCCAAAATGAAAGAAACGGCTGCCGCGCCAAAACTATGGCTTCAAACTTGATGAAAACATTCTCTCCCACAATAACTCAAGGGCAGCTTGTGTTTTTTAGGCCTTCGCAAGCTATCGGAAGTGTGTGCGCGGCAGGAGAGACAAATCAATGTTTTCGCGCCTTTTTTGCCATTTCCAGGTCGAAAAACACACAGGCCCCAAAAATAAAGAAATGGCTGTCCAGCCAAAACTGAGGCTTCAAACTTGATGAAAACAGTGTCTCCTATATTGGAGTAGGGGCTGCTTGTGGTTATTAGGCATTTGCAAGCTCTCCGAAGTGTGTGCGCAGCAGGAGAGACAAATCCATGTTTTTATGCCTTCTTTGGCATTTTCAGGTGGAGAAAAACACAATCCCGAAAGAAAAAGAAAAGGCTGCCGCGCCAACACTGAGGCTTCAAACTTGATGAAAACAGTGTCTCCCATAGTGGAGTAGGGGCTGCTTGTGGTTATTAGGCCTTTGCAAGCTCTCCGAAGTGTGTGCGCGGCAGGAGAGACAAATCAATGTTTTCGCGCCTTTTTTGCCATTTCCAGGTCGAAAAACACACAGGCCCCAAAAATAAAGAAATGGCTGTCCAGCCAAAACTGAGGCTTCAAACTTGATGAAAACAGTGTCTCCCATATTGGAGTAGGGGCTGCTTGTGGTTATTAGGCATTTGCAAGCTCTCCGAAGTGTGTGCGCAGCAGGAGAGACAAATCCATGTTTTTATGCCTTCTTTGGCATTTTCAGGTGGAGAAAAACACAATCCCGAAAGAGAAAGAAAAGGCTGCCGCGCCAACACTGAGGCTTCAAACTTGATGAAAACAGTGTCTCCCATATTGGAGTAGGGGCTGCTTGTGGTTATTAGGCATTTGCAAGCTCTCCGAAGTGTGTGCGCAGCAGGAGAGACAAATCCATGTTTTTATGCCTTCTTTGGCATTTTCAGGTGGAGAAAAACACAATCCCGAAAGAGAAAGAAAAGGCTGCCGCGCCAACACTGAGGCTTCAAACTTGATGAAAACAGTGTCTCCCATAGTGGAGTAGGGGCTGCTTGTGGTTATTAGGCCTTTGCAAGCTCTCCGAAGTGTGTGCGCGGCAGGAGAGACAAATCAATGTTTTCGCGCCTTTTTTGCCATTTCCAGGTCGAAAAACACACAGGCCCCAAAAATAAAGAAATGGCTGTCCAGCCAAAACTGAGGCTTCAAACTTGATGAAAACAGTGTCTCCCATATTGGAGTAGGGGCTGCTTGTGGTTATTAGGCATTTGCAAGCTCTCCGAAGTGTGTGCGCGGCAGGAGAGACAAATCCATGTTTTCGCGCCTTTTTTGCGATTTCAAGGTCGAAAAACACATAGGCCCCAAAATGAAAGAAACGGCTGCCGCGCCAAAACTATGGCTTCAAACTTGATGAAAACAGTCTCTCCCATAATAACTCACGGGCTGCTTGTGTTTTTTAGGCCTTTGCAAGCTCTCCGAAGTGTGTGCGCGGCAGGAGAGACAAATCAATGTTTTCGCGCCTTTTTTGCCATTTCCAGGTCGAAAAACACACAGGCCCCAAAAATAAAGAAATGGCTGTCCAGCCAAAACTGAGGCTTCAAACTTGATGAAAACAGTGTCTCCCATATTGGAGTAGGGGCTGCTTGTGGTTATTAGGCATTTGCAAGCTCTCCGAAGTGTGTGCGCGGCAGGAGAGACAAATCCATGTTTTCGCGCCTTTTTTGCGATTTCAAGGTCGAAAAACACATAGGCCCCAAAATGAAAGAAACGGCTGCCGCGCCAAAACTATGGCTTCAAACTTGATGAAAACAGTCTCTCCCATAATAACTCACGGGCTGCTTGTGTTTTTTAGGCCTTTGCACGCTATCAGAAGTGTGTGCGCGGCAGGAGAGACAAATCCATGTTTTCGCGCCTTTTTTGCCATTTCCAGGTCGAAGAAAACAAAGGCCCCAAAAATAAAGAAACGGCTGTCCAGCCAAAACTGAGGCTTCAAACTTGATTAAAACAGTCTCTCAGACAATAACTCAAGGGCCGCTTGTGTTTTTTAGGCCTTCGCAAGCTATCGGAAGTGTGTGCGCGGCAGGAGAGACAAATCCATGTTTTCGCGCCTTTTTTACGATTTCAAGGTCGAAAAACACATAGGCCCCAAAATGAAAGAAACGGCTGCCGCGCCAAAACTATGGCTTCAAACTTGATGAAAACATTCTCTCCCACAATAACTCAAGGGCAGCTTGTGTTTTTTAGGCCTTCGCAAGCTATCGGAAGTGTGTGCGCGGCAGGAGAGACAAATCAATGTTTTCGCGCCTTTTTTGCCATTTCCAGGTCGAAAAACACACAGGCCCCAAAAATAAAGAAATGGCTGTCCAGCCAAAACTGAGGCTTCAAACTTGATGAAAACAGTGTCTCCTATATTGGAGTAGGGGCTGCTTGTGGTTATTAGGCATTTGCAAGCTCTCCGAAGTGTGTGCGCAGCAGGAGAGACAAATCCATGTTTTTATGCCTTCTTTGGCATTTTCAGGTGGAGAAAAACACAATCCCGAAAGAAAAAGAAAAGGCTGCCGCGCCAACACTGAGGCTTCAAACTTGATGAAAACAGTGTCTCCCATAGTGGAGTAGGGGCTGCTTGTGGTTATTAGGCCTTTGCAAGCTCTCCGAAGTGTGTGCGCGGCAGGAGAGACAAATCAATGTTTTCGCGCCTTTTTTGCCATTTCCAGGTCGAAAAACACACAGGCCCCAAAAATAAAGAAATGGCTGTCCAGCCAAAACTGAGGCTTCAAACTTGATGAAAACAGTGTCTCCCATATTGGAGTAGGGGCTGCTTGTGGTTATTAGGCATTTGCAAGCTCTCCGAAGTGTGTGCGCAGCAGGAGAGACAAATCCATGTTTTTATGCCTTCTTTGGCATTTTCAGGTGGAGAAAAACACAATCCCGAAAGAGAAAGAAAAGGCTGCCGCGCCAACACTGAGGCTTCAAACTTGATGAAAACAGTGTCTCCCATAATGGAGTAGGGGCTGCTTGTGGTTATTAGGCATTTGCAAGCTCTCCGAAGTGTGTGCGCAGCAGGAGAGACAAATCCATGTTTTTATGCCTTCTTTGGCATTTTCAGGTGGAGAAAAACACAATCCCGAAAGAGAAAGAAAAGGCTGCCGCGCCAACACTGAGGCTTCAAACTTGATGAAAACAGTGTCTCCCATAGTGGAGTAGGGGCTGCTTGTGGTTATTAGGCCTTTGCAAGCTCTCCGAAGTGTGTGCGCAGCAGGAGAGACAAATCCATGTTTTTATGCCTTCTTTGGCATTTTCAGGTGGAGAAAAACACAATCCCGAAAGAGAAAGAAAAGGCTGCCGCGCCAACACTGAGGCTTCAAACTTGATGAAAACAGTGTCTCCCATATTGGAGTAGGGGCTGCTTGTGGTTATTAGGCATTTGCAAGCTCTCCGAAGTGTGTGCGCAGCAGGAGAGACAAATCCATGTTTTTATGCCTTCTTTGGCATTTTCAGGTGGAGAAAAACACAATCCCGAAAGAGAAAGAAAAGGCTGCCGCGCCAACACTGAGGCTTCAAACTTGATGAAAACAGTGTCTCCCATAGTGGAGTAGGGGCTGCTTGTGGTTATTAGGCCTTTGCAAGCTCTCCGAAGTGTGTGCGCAGCAGGAGAGACAAATCCATGTTTTTATGCCTTCTTTGGCATTTTCAGGTGGAGAAAAACACAATCCCGAAAGAGAAAGAAAAGGCTGCCGCGCCAACACTGAGGCTTCAAACTTGATGAAAACAGTGTCTCCCATATTGGAGTAGGGGCTGCTTGTGGTTATTAGGCATTTGCAAGCTCTCCGAAGTGTGTGCGCAGCAGGAGAGACAAATCCATGTTTTTATGCCTTCTTTGGCATTTTCAGGTGGAGAAAAACACAATCCCGAAAGAGAAAGAAAAGGCTGCCGCGCCAACACTGAGGCTTCAAACTTGATGAAAACAGTGTCTCCCATAGTGGAGTAGGGGCTGCTTGTGGTTATTAGGCCTTTGCAAGCTCTCCGAAGTGTGTGCGCAGCAGGAGAGACAAATCCATGTTTTTATGCCTTCTTTGGCATTTTCAGGTGGAGAAAAACACAATCCCGAAAGAGAAAGAAAAGGCTGCCGCGCCAACACTGAGGCTTCAAACTTGATGAAAACAGTGTCTCCCATAGTGGAGTAGGGGCTGCTTGTGGTTATTAGGCCTTTGCAAGCTCTCCGAAGTGTGTGCGCGGCAGGAGAGACAAATCAATGTTTTCGCGCCTTTTTTGCCATTTCCAGGTCGAAAAACACACAGGCCCCAAAAATAAAGAAATGGCTGTCCAGCCAAAACTGAGGCTTCAAACTTGATGAAAACAGTGTCTCCCATATTGGAGTAGGGGCTGCTTGTGGTTATTAGGCATTTGCAAGCTCTCCGAAGTGTGTGCGCGGCAGGAGAGACAAATCCATGTTTTCGCGCCTTTTTTGCGATTTCAAGGTCGAAAAACACATAGGCCCCAAAATGAAAGAAACGGCTGCCGCGCCAAAACTATGGCTTCAAACTTGATGAAAACAGTCTCTCCCATAATAACTCACGGGCTGCTTGTGTTTTTTAGGCCTTTGCAAGCTCTCCGAAGTGTGTGCGCGGCAGGAGAGACAAATCAATGTTTTCGCGCCTTTTTTGCCATTTCCAGGTCGAAAAACACACAGGCCCCAAAAATAAAGAAATGGCTGTCCAGCCAAAACTGAGGCTTCAAACTTGATGAAAACAGTGTCTCCCATATTGGAGTAGGGGCTGCTTGTGGTTATTAGGCATTTGCAAGCTCTCCGAAGTGTGTGCGCGGCAGGAGAGACAAATCCATGTTTTCGCGCCTTTTTTGCGATTTCAAGGTCGAAAAACACATAGGCCCCAAAATGAAAGAAACGGCTGCCGCGCCAAAACTATGGCTTCAAACTTGATGAAAACAGTCTCTCCCATAATAACTCACGGGCTGCTTGTGTTTTTTAGGCCTTTGCACGCTATCAGAAGTGTGTGCGCGGCAGGAGAGACAAATCCATGTTTTCGCGCCTTTTTTGCCATTTCCAGGTCGAAGAAAACAAAGGCCCCAAAAATAAAGAAACGGCTGTCCAGCCAAAACTGAGGCTTCAAACTTGATTAAAACAGTCTCTCAGACAATAACTCAAGGGCCGCTTGTGTTTTTTAGGCCTTCGCAAGCTATCGGAAGTGTGTGCGCGGCAGGAGAGACAAATCCATGTTTTCGCGCCTTTTTTACGATTTCAAGGTCGAAAAACACATAGGCCCCAAAATGAAAGAAACGGCTGCCGCGCCAAAACTATGGCTTCAAACTTGATGAAAACATTCTCTCCCACAATAACTCAAGGGCAGCTTGTGTTTTTTAGGCCTTCGCAAGCTATCGGAAGTGTGTGCGCGGCAGGAGAGACAAATCAATGTTTTCGCGCCTTTTTTGCCATTTCCAGGTCGAAAAACACACAGGCCCCAAAAATAAAGAAATGGCTGTCCAGCCAAAACTGAGGCTTCAAACTTGATGAAAACAGTGTCTCCTATATTGGAGTAGGGGCTGCTTGTGGTTATTAGGCATTTGCAAGCTCTCCGAAGTGTGTGCGCAGCAGGAGAGACAAATCCATGTTTTTATGCCTTCTTTGGCATTTTCAGGTGGAGAAAAACACAATCCCGAAAGAAAAAGAAAAGGCTGCCGCGCCAACACTGAGACTTCAAACTTGATGAAAACAGTGTCTCCCATAGTGGAGTAGGGGCTGCTTGTGGTTATTAGGCCTTTGCAAGCTCTCCGAAGTGTGTGCGCGGCAGGAGAGACAAATCAATGTTTTCGCGCCTTTTTTGCCATTTCCAGGTCGAAAAACACACAGGCCCCAAAAATAAAGAAATGGCTGTCCAGCCAAAACTGAGGCTTCAAACTTGATGAAAACAGTGTCTCCCATATTGGAGTAGGGGCTGCTTGTGGTTATTAGGCATTTGCAAGCTCTCCGAAGTGTGTGCGCAGCAGGAGAGACAAATCCATGTTTTTATGCCTTCTTTGGCATTTTCAGGTGGAGAAAAACACAATCCCGAAAGAGAAAGAAAAGGCTGCCGCGCCAACACTGAGGCTTCAAACTTGATGAAAACAGTGTCTCCCATAATGGAGTAGGGGCTGCTTGTGGTTATTAGGCATTTGCAAGCTCTCCGAAGTGTGTGCGCAGCAGGAGAGACAAATCCATGTTTTTATGCCTTCTTTGGCATTTTCAGGTGGAGAAAAACACAATCCCGAAAGAGAAAGAAAAGGCTGCCGCGCCAACACTGAGGCTTCAAACTTGATGAAAACAGTGTCTCCCATAGTGGAGTAGGGGCTGCTTGTGGTTATTAGGCCTTTGCAAGCTCTCCGAAGTGTGTGCGCAGCAGGAGAGACAAATCCATGTTTTTATGCCTTCTTTGGCATTTTCAGGTGGAGAAAAACACAATCCCGAAAGAGAAAGAAAAGGCTGCCGCGCCAACACTGAGGCTTCAAACTTGATGAAAACAGTGTCTCCCATATTGGAGTAGGGGCTGCTTGTGGTTATTAGGCATTTGCAAGCTCTCCGAAGTGTGTGCGCAGCAGGAGAGACAAATCCATGTTTTTATGCCTTCTTTGGCATTTTCAGGTGGAGAAAAACACAATCCCGAAAGAGAAAGAAAAGGCTGCCGCGCCAACACTGAGGCTTCAAACTTGATGAAAACAGTGTCTCCCATAGTGGAGTAGGGGCTGCTTGTGGTTATTAGGCCTTTGCAAGCTCTCCGAAGTGTGTGCGCAGCAGGAGAGACAAATCCATGTTTTTATGCCTTCTTTGGCATTTTCAGGTGGAGAAAAACACAATCCCGAAAGAGAAAGAAAAGGCTGCCGCGCCAACACTGAGGCTTCAAACTTGATGAAAACAGTGTCTCCCATATTGGAGTAGGGGCTGCTTGTGGTTATTAGGCATTTGCAAGCTCTCCGAAGTGTGTGCGCAGCAGGAGAGACAAATCCATGTTTTTATGCCTTCTTTGGCATTTTCAGGTGGAGAAAAACACAATCCCGAAAGAGAAAGAAAAGGCTGCCGCGCCAACACTGAGGCTTCAAACTTGATGAAAACAGTGTCTCCCATAGTGGAGTAGGGGCTGCTTGTGGTTATTAGGCCTTTGCAAGCTCTCCGAAGTGTGTGCGCGGCAGGAGAGACAAATCAATGTTTTCGCGCCTTTTTTGCCATTTCCAGGTCGAAAAACACACAGGCCCCAAAAATAAAGAAATGGCTGTCCAGCCAAAACTGAGGCTTCAAACTTGATGAAAACAGTGTCTCCCATATTGGAGTAGGGGCTGCTTGTGGTTATTAGGCATTTGCAAGCTCTCCGAAGTGTGTGCGCGGCAGGAGAGACAAATCCATGTTTTCGCGCCTTTTTTGCGATTTCAAGGTCGAAAAACACATAGGCCCCAAAATGAAAGAAACGGCTGCCGCGCCAAAACTATGGCTTCAAACTTGATGAAAACAGTCTCTCCCATAATAACTCACGGGCTGCTTGTGTTTTTTAGGCCTTTGCAAGCTCTCCGAAGTGTGTGCGCGGCAGGAGAGACAAATCAATGTTTTCGCGCCTTTTTTGACATTTCCAGGTCGAAAAACACACAGGCCCCAAAAATAAAGAAATGGCTGTCCAGCCAAAACTGAGGCTTCAAACTTGATGAAAACAGTGTCTCCCATATTGGAGTAGGGGCTGCTTGTGGTTATTAGGCATTTGCAAGCTCTCCGAAGTGTGTGCGCGGCAGGAGAGACAAATCCATGTTTTCGCGCCTTTTTTGCGATTTCAAGGTCGAAAAACACATAGGCCCCAAAATGAAAGAAACGGCTGCCGCGCCAAAACTATGGCTTCAAACTTGATGAAAACAGTCTCTCCCATAATAACTCACGGGCTGCTTGTGTTTTTTAGGCCTTTGCACGCTATCAGAAGTGTGTGCGCGGCAGGAGAGACAAATCCATGTTTTCGCGCCTTTTTTGCCATTTCCAGGTCGAAGAAAACAAAGGCCCCAAAAATAAAGAAACGGCTGTCCAGCGAAAACTGAGGCTTCAAACTTGATTAAAACAGTCTCTCAGACAATAACTCAAGGGCCGCTTGTGTTTTTTAGGCCTTCGCAAGCTATCGGAAGTGTGTGCGCGGCAGGAGAGACAAATCCATGTTTTCGCGCCTTTTTTACGATTTCAAGGTCGAAAAACACATAGGCCCCAAAATGAAAGAAACGGCTGCCGCGCCAAAACTATGGCTTCAAACTTGATGAAAACATTCTCTCCCACAATAACTCAAGGGCAGCTTGTGTTTTTTAGGCCTTCGCAAGCTATCGGAAGTGTGTGCGCGGCAGGAGAGACAAATCAATGTTTTCGCGCCTTTTTTGCCATTTCCAGGTCGAAAAACACACAGGCCCCAAAAATAAAGAAATGGCTGTCCAGCCAAAACTGAGGCTTCAAACTTGATGAAAACAGTGTCTCCTATATTGGAGTAGGGGCTGCTTGTGGTTATTAGGCATTTGCAAGCTCTCCGAAGTGTGTGCGCAGCAGGAGAGACAAATCCATGTTTTTATGCCTTCTTTGGCATTTTCAGGTGGAGAAAAACACAATCCCGAAAGAAAAAGAAAAGGCTGCCGCGCCAACACTGAGGCTTCAAACTTGATGAAAACAGTGTCTCCCATAGTGGAGTAGGGGCTGCTTGTGGTTATTAGGCCTTTGCAAGCTCTCCGAAGTGTGTGCGCGGCAGGAGAGACAAATCAATGTTTTCGCGCCTTTTTTGCCATTTCCAGGTCGAAAAACACACAGGCCCCAAAAATAAAGAAATGGCTGTCCAGCCAAAACTGAGGCTTCAAACTTGATGAAAACAGTGTCTCCCATATTGGAGTAGGGGCTGCTTGTGGTTATTAGGCATTTGCAAGCTCTCCGAAGTGTGTGCGCAGCAGGAGAGACAAATCCATGTTTTTATGCCTTCTTTGGCATTTTCAGGTGGAGAAAAACACAATCCCGAAAGAGAAAGAAAAGGCTGCCGCGCCAACACTGAGGCTTCAAACTTGATGAAAACAGTGTCTCCCATAATGGAGTAGGGGCTGCTTGTGGTTATTAGGCATTTGCAAGCTCTCCGAAGTGTGTGCGCAGCAGGAGAGACAAATCCATGTTTTTATGCCTTCTTTGGCATTTTCAGGTGGAGAAAAACACAATCCCGAAAGAGAAAGAAAAGGCTGCCGCGCCAACACTGAGGCTTCAAACTTGATGAAAACAGTGTCTCCCATAGTGGAGTAGGGGCTGCTTGTGGTTATTAGGCCTTTGCAAGCTCTCCGAAGTGTGTGCGCAGCAGGAAAGACAAATCCATGTTTTTATGCCTTCTTTGGCATTTTCAGGTGGAGAAAAACACAATCCCGAAAGAGAAAGAAAAGGCTGCCGCGCCAACACTGAGGCTTCAAACTTGATGAAAACAGTGTCTCCCATATTGGAGTAGGGGCTGCTTGTGGTTATTAGGCATTTGCAAGCTCTCCGAAGTGTGTGCGCAGCAGGAGAGACAAATCCATGTTTTTATGCCTTCTTTGGCATTTTCAGGTGGAGAAAAACACAATCCCGAAAGAGAAAGAAAAGGCTGCCGCGCCAACACTGAGGCTTCAAACTTGATGAAAACAGTGTCTCCCATAGTGGAGTAGGGGCTGCTTGTGGTTATTAGGCCTTTGCAAGCTCTCCGAAGTGTGTGCGCAGCAGGAGAGACAAATCCATGTTTTTATGCCTTCTTTGGCATTTTCAGGTGGAGAAAAACACAATCCCGAAAGAGAAAGAAAAGGCTGTCGCGCCAACACTGAGGCTTCAAACTTGATGAAAACAGTGTCTCCCATATTGGAGTAGGGGCTGCTTGTGGTTATTAGGCATTTGCAAGCTCTCCGAAGTGTGTGCGCAGCAGGAGAGACAAATCCATGTTTTTATGCCTTCTTTGGCATTTTCAGGTGGAGAAAAACACAATCCCGAAAGAGAAAGAAAAGGCTGCCGCGCCAACACTGAGGCTTCAAACTTGATGAAAACAGTGTCTCCCATAGTGGAGTAGGGGCTGCTTGTGGTTATTAGGCCTTTGCAAGCTCTCCGAAGTGTGTGCGCGGCAGGAGAGACAAATCAATGTTTTCGCGCCTTTTTTGCCATTTCCAGGTCGAAAAACACACAGGCCCCAAAAATAAAGAAATGGCTGTCCAGCCAAAACTGAGGCTTCAAACTTGATGAAAACAGTGTCTCCCATATTGGAGTAGGGGCTGCTTGTGGTTATTAGGCATTTGCAAGCTCTCCGAAGTGTGTGCGCGGCAGGAGAGACAAATCCATGTTTTCGCGCCTTTTTTGCGATTTCAAGGTCGAAAAACACATAGGCCCCAAAATGAAAGAAACGGCTGCCGCGCCAAAACTATGGCTTCAAACTTGATGAAAACAGTCTCTCCCATAATAACTCACGGGCTGCTTGTGTTTTTTAGGCCTTTGCAAGCTCTCCGAAGTGTGTGCGCGGCAGGAGAGACAAATCAATGTTTTCGCGCCTTTTTTGCCATTTCCAGGTCGAAAAACACACAGGCCCCAAAAATAAAGAAATGGCTGTCCAGCCAAAACTGAGGCTTCAAACTTGATGAAAACAGTGTCTCCCATATTGGAGTAGGGGCTGCTTGTGGTTATTAGGCATTTGCAAGCTCTCCGAAGTGTGTGCGCGGCAGGAGAGACAAATCCATGTTTTCGCGCCTTTTTTGCGATTTCAAGGTCGAAAAACACATAGGCCCCAAAATGAAAGAAACGGCTGCCGCGCCAAAACTATGGCTTCAAACTTGATGAAAACAGTCTCTCCCATAATAACTCACGGGCTGCTTGTGTTTTTTAGGCCTTTGCACGCTATCAGAAGTGTGTGCGCGGCAGGAGAGACAAATCCATGTTTTCGCGCCTTTTTTGCCATTTCCAGGTCGAAGAAAACAAAGGCCCCAAAAATAAAGAAACGGCTGTCCAGCCAAAACTGAGGCTTCAAACTTGATTAAAACAGTCTCTCAGACAATAACTCAAGGGCCGCTTGTGTTTTTTAGGCCTTCGCAAGCTATCGGAAGTGTGTGCGCGGCAGGAGAGACAAATCCATGTTTTCGCGCCTTTTTTACGATTTCAAGGTCGAAAAACACATAGGCCCCAAAATGAAAGAAACGGCTGCCGCGCCAAAACTATGGCTTCAAACTTGATGAAAACATTCTCTCCCACAATAACTCAAGGGCAGCTTGTGTTTTTTAGGCCTTCGCAAGCTATCGGAAGTGTGTGCGCGGCAGGAGAGACAAATCAATGTTTTCGCGCCTTTTTTGCCATTTCCAGGTCGAAAAACACACAGGCCCCAAAAATAAAGAAATGGCTGTCCAGCCAAAACTGAGGCTTCAAACTTGATGAAAACAGTGTCTCCTATATTGGAGTAGGGGCTGCTTGTGGTTATTAGGCATTTGCAAGCTCTCCGAAGTGTGTGCGCAGCAGGAGAGACAAATCCATGTTTTTATGCCTTCTTTGGCATTTTCAGGTGGAGAAAAACACAATCCCGAAAGAAAAAGAAAAGGCTGCCGCGCCAACACTGAGGCTTCAAACTTGATGAAAACAGTGTCTCCCATAGTGGAGTAGGGGCTGCTTGTGGTTATTAGGCCTTTGCAAGCTCTCCGAAGTGTGTGCGCGGCAGGAGAGACAAATCAATGTTTTCGCGCCTTTTTTGCCATTTCCAGGTCGAAAAACACACAGGCCCCAAAAATAAAGAAATGGCTGTCCAGCCAAAACTGAGGCTTCAAACTTGATGAAAACAGTGTCTCCCATATTGGAGTAGGGGCTGCTTGTGGTTATTAGGCATTTGCAAGCTCTCCGAAGTGTGTGCGCAGCAGGAGAGACAAATCCATGTTTTTATGCCTTCTTTGGCATTTTCAGGTGGAGAAAAACACAATCCCGAAAGAGAAAGAAAAGGCTGCCGCGCCAACACTGAGGCTTCAAACTTGATGAAAACAGTGTCTCCCATAATGGAGTAGGGGCTGCTTGTGGTTATTAGGCATTTGCAAGCTCTCCGAAGTGTGTGCGCAGCAGGAGAGACAAATCCATGTTTTTATGCCTTCTTTGGCATTTTCAGGTGGAGAAAAACACAATCCCGAAAGAGAAAGAAAAGGCTGCCGCGCCAACACTGAGGCTTCAAACTTGATGAAAACAGTGTCTCCCATAGTGGAGTAGGGGCTGCTTGTGGTTATTAGACTTTGCAAGCTCTCCGAAGTGTGTGCGCAGCAGGAGAGACAAATCCATGTTTTTATGCCTTCTTTGGCATTTTCAGGTGGAGAAAAACACAATCCCGAAAGAGAAAGAAAAGGCTGCCGCGCCAACACTGAGGCTTCAAACTTGATGAAAACAGTGTCTCCCATATTGGAGTAGGGGCTGCTTGTGGTTATTAGGCATTTGCAAGCTCTCCGAAGTGTGTGCGCAGCAGGAGAGACAAATCCATGTTTTTATGCCTTCTTTGGCATTTTCAGGTGGAGAAAAACACAATCCCGAAAGAGAAAGAAAAGGCTGCCGCGCCAACACTGAGGCTTCAAACTTGATGAAAACAGTGTCTCCCATAGTGGAGTAGGGGCTGCTTGTGGTTATTAGGCCTTTGCAAGCTCTCCGAAGTGTGTGCGCAGCAGGAGAGACAAATCCATGTTTTTATGCCTTCTTTGGCATTTTCAGGTGGAGAAAAACACAATCCCGAAAGAGAAAGAAAAGGCTGCCGCGCCAACACTGAGGCTTCAAACTTGATGAAAACAGTGTCTCCCATATTGGAGTAGGGGCTGCTTGTGGTTATTAGGCATTTGCAAGCTCTCCGAAGTGTGTGCGCAGCAGGAGAGACAAATCCATGTTTTTATGCCTTCTTTGGCATTTTCAGGTGGAGAAAAACACAATCCCGAAAGAGAAAGAAAAGGCTGCCGCGCCAACACTGAGGCTTCAAACTTGATGAAAACAGTGTCTCCCATAGTGGAGTAGGGGCTGCTTGTGGTTATTAGGCCTTTGCAAGCTCTCCGAAGTGTGTGCGCGGCAGGAGAGACAAATCAATGTTTTCGCGCCTTTTTTGCCATTTCCAGGTCGAAAAACACACAGGCCCCAAAAATAAAGAAATGGCTGTCCAGCCAAAACTGAGGCTTCAAACTTGATGAAAACAGTGTCTCCCATATTGGAGTAGGGGCTGCTTGTGGTTATTAGGCATTTGCAAGCTCTCCGAAGTGTGTGCGCGGCAGGAGAGACAAATCCATGTTTTCGCGCCTTTTTTGCGATTTCAAGGTCGAAAAACACATAGGCCCCAAAATGAAAGAAACGGCTGCCGCGCCAAAACTATGGCTTCAAACTTGATGAAAACAGTCTCTCCCATAATAACTCACGGGCTGCTTGTGTTTTTTAGGCCTTTGCAAGCTCTCCGAAGTGTGTGCGCGGCAGGAGAGACAAATCAATGTTTTCGCGCCTTTTTTGCCATTTCCAGGTCGAAAAACACACAGGCCCCAAAAATAAAGAAATGGCTGTCCAGCCAAAACTGAGGCTTCAAACTTGATGAAAACAGTGTCTCCCATATTGGAGTAGGGGCTGCTTGTGGTTATTAGGCATTTGCAAGCTCTCCGAAGTGTGTGCGCGGCAGGAGAGACAAATCCATGTTTTCGCGCCTTTTTTGCGATTTCAAGGTCGAAAAACACATAGGCCCCAAAATGAAAGAAACGGCTGCCGCGCCAAAACTATGGCTTCAAACTTGATGAAAACAGTCTCTCCCATAATAACTCACGGGCTGCTTGTGTTTTTTAGGCCTTTGCACGCTATCAGAAGTGTGTGCGCGGCAGGAGAGACAAATCCATGTTTTCGCGCCTTTTTTGCCATTTCCAGGTCGAAGAAAACAAAGGCCCCAAAAATAAAGAAACGGCTGTCCAGCCAAAACTGAGGCTTCAAACTTGATTAAAACAGTCTCTCAGACAATAACTCAAGGGCCGCTTGTGTTTTTTAGGCCTTCGCAAGCTATCGGAAGTGTGTGCGCGGCAGGAGAGACAAATCCATGTTTTCGCGCCTTTTTTACGATTTCAAGGTCGAAAAACACATAGGCCCCAAAATGAAAGAAACGGCTGCCGCGCCAAAACTATGGCTTCAAACTTGATGAAAACATTCTCTCCCACAATAACTCAAGGGCAGCTTGTGTTTTTTAGGCCTTCGCAAGCTATCGGAAGTGTGTGCGCGGCAGGAGAGACAAATCAATGTTTTCGCGCCTTTTTTGCCATTTCCAGGTCGAAAAACACACAGGCCCCAAAAATAAAGAAATGGCTGTCCAGCCAAAACTGAGGCTTCAAACTTGATGAAAACAGTGTCTCCTATATTGGAGTAGGGGCTGCTTGTGGTTATTAGGCATTTGCAAGCTCTCCGAAGTGTGTGCGCAGTAGGAGAGACAAATCCATGTTTTTATGCCTTCTTTGGCATTTTCAGGTGGAGAAAAACACAATCCCGAAAGAAAAAGAAAAGGCTGCCGCGCCAACACTGAGGCTTCAAACTTGATGAAAACAGTGTCTCCCATAGTGGAGTAGGGGCTGCTTGTGGTTATTAGGCCTTTGCAAGCTCTCCGAAGTGTGTGCGCGGCAGGAGAGACAAATCAATGTTTTCGCGCCTTTTTTGCCATTTCCAGGTCGAAAAACACACAGGCCCCAAAAATAAAGAAATGGCTGTCCAGCCAAAACTGAGGCTTCAAACTTGATGAAAACAGTGTCTCCCATATTGGAGTAGGGGCTGCTTGTGGTTATTAGGCATTTGCAAGCTCTCCGAAGTGTGTGCGCAGCAGGAGAGACAAATCCATGTTTTTATGCCTTCTTTGGCATTTTCAGGTGGAGAAAAACACAATCCCGAAAGAGAAAGAAAAGGCTGCCGCGCCAACACTGAGGCTTCAAACTTGATGAAAACAGTGTCTCCCATAATGGAGTAGGGGCTGCTTGTGGTTATTAGGCATTTGCAAGCTCTCCGAAGTGTGTGCGCAGCAGGAGAGACAAATCCATGTTTTTATGCCTTCTTTGGCATTTTCAGGTGGAGAAAAACACAATCCCGAAAGAGAAAGAAAAGGCTGCCGCGCCAACACTGAGGCTTCAAACTTGATGAAAACAGTGTCTCCCATAGTGGAGTAGGGGCTGCTTGTGGTTATTAGGCCTTTGCAAGCTCTCCGAAGTGTGTGCGCAGCAGGAGAGACAAATCCATGTTTTTATGCCTTCTTTGGCATTTTCAGGTGGAGAAAAACACAATCCCGAAAGAGAAAGAAAAGGCTGCCGCGCCAACACTGAGGCTTCAAACTTGATGAAAACAGTGTCTCCCATATTGGAGTAGGGGCTGCTTGTGGTTATTAGGCATTTGCAAGCTCTCCGAAGTGTGTGCGCAGCAGGAGAGACAAATCCATGTTTTTATGCCTTCTTTGGCATTTTCAGGTGGAGAAAAACACAATCCCGAAAGAGAAAGAAAAGGCTGCCGCGCCAACACTGAGGCTTCAAACTTGATGAAAACAGTGTCTCCCATAGTGGAGTAGGGGCTGCTTGTGGTTATTAGGCCTTTGCAAGCTCTCCGAAGTGTGTGCGCAGCAGGAAAGACAAATCCATGTTTTTATGCCTTCTTTGGCATTTTCAGGTGGAGAAAAACACAATCCCGAAAGAGAAAGAAAAGGCTGCCGCGCCAACACTGAGGCTTCAAACTTGATGAAAACAGTGTCTCCCATATTGGAGTAGGGGCTGCTTGTGGTTATTAGGCATTTGCAAGCTCTCCGAAGTGTGTGCGCAGCAGGAGAGACAAATCCATGTTTTTATGCCTTCTTTGGCATTTTCAGGTGGAGAAAAACACAATCCCGAAAGAGAAAGAAAAGGCTGCCGCGCCAACACTGAGGCTTCAAACTTGATGAAAACAGTGTCTCCCATAGTGGAGTAGGGGCTGCTTGTGGTTATTAGGCCTTTGCAAGCTCTCCGAAGTGTGTGCGCAGCAGGAGAGACAAATCCATGTTTTTATGCCTTCTTTGGCATTTTCAGGTGGAGAAAAACACAATCCCGAAAGAGAAAGAAAAGGCTGCCGCGCCAACACTGAGGCTTCAAACTTGATGAAAACAGTGTCTCCCATATTGGAGTAGGGGCTGCTTGTGGTTATTAGGCATTTGCAAGCTCTCCGAAGTGTGTGCGCAGCAGGAGAGACAAATCCATGTTTTTATGCCTTCTTTGGCATTTTCAGGTGGAGAAAAACACAATCCCGAAAGAGAAAGAAAAGGCTGCCGCGCCAACACTGAGGCTTCAAACTTGATGAAAACAGTGTCTCCCATAGTGGAGTAGGGGCTGCTTGTGGTTATTAGGCCTTTGCAAGCTCTCCGAAGTGTGTGCGCGGCAGGAGAGACAAATCAATGTTTTCGCGCCTTTTTTGCCATTTCCAGGTCGAAAAACACACAGGCCCCAAAAATAAAGAAATGGCTGTCCAGCCAAAACTGAGGCTTCAAACTTGATGAAAACAGTGTCTCCCATATTGGAGTAGGGGCTGCTTGTGGTTATTAGGCATTTGCAAGCTCTCCGAAGTGTGTGCGCGGCAGGAGAGACAAATCCATGTTTTCGCGCCTTTTTTGCGATTTCAAGGTCGAAAAACACATAGGCCCCAAAATGAAAGAAACGGCTGCCGCGCCAAAACTATGGCTTCAAACTTGATGAAAACAGTCTCTCCCATAATAACTCACGGGCTGCTTGTGTTTTTTAGGCCTTTGCACGCTATCAGAAGTGTGTGCGCGGCAGGAGAGACAAATCCATGTTTTCGCGCCTTTTTTGCCATTTCCAGGTCGAAGAAAACAAAGGCCCCAAAAATAAAGAAACGGCTGTCCAGCCAAAACTGAGGCTTCAAACTTGATTAAAACAGTCTCTCAGACAATAACTCAAGGGCCGCTTGTGTTTTTTAGGCCTTCGCAAGCTATCGGAAGTGTGTGCGCGGCAGGAGAGACAAATCCATGTTTTCGCGCCTTTTTTACGATTTCAAGGTCGAAAAACACATAGGCCCCAAAATGAAAGAAACGGCTGCCGCGCCAAAACTATGGCTTCAAACTTGATGAAAACATTCTCTCCCACAATAACTCAAGGGCAGCTTGTGTTTTTTAGGCCTTCGCAAGCTATCGGAAGTGTGTGCGCGGCAGGAGAGACAAATCAATGTTTTCGCGCCTTTTTTGCCATTTCCAGGTCGAAAAACACACAGGCCCCAAAAATAAAGAAATGGCTGTCCAGCCAAAACTGAGGCTTCAAACTTGATGAAAACAGTGTCTCCTATATTGGAGTAGGGGCTGCTTGTGGTTATTAGGCATTTGCAAGCTCTCCGAAGTGTGTGCGCAGCAGGAGAGACAAATCCATGTTTTTATGCCTTCTTTGGCATTTTCAGGTGGAGAAAAACACAATCCCGAAAGAAAAAGAAAAGGCTGCCGCGCCAACACTGAGGCTTCAAACTTGATGAAAACAGTGTCTCCCATAGTGGAGTAGGGGCTGCTTGTGGTTATTAGGCCTTTGCAAGCTCTCCGAAGTGTGTGCGCGGCAGGAGAGACAAATCAATGTTTTCGCGCCTTTTTTGCCATTTCCAGGTCGAAAAACACACAGGCCCCAAAAATAAAGAAATGGCTGTCCAGCCAAAACTGAGGCTTCAAACTTGATGAAAACAGTGTCTCCCATATTGGAGTAGGGGCTGCTTGTGGTTATTAGGCATTTGCAAGCTCTCCGAAGTGTGTGCGCAGCAGGAGAGACAAATCCATGTTTTTATGCCTTCTTTGGCATTTTCAGGTGGAGAAAAACACAATCCCGAAAGAGAAAGAAAAGGCTGCCGCGCCAACACTGAGGCTTCAAACTTGATGAAAACAGTGTCTCCCATAATGGAGTAGGGGCTGCTTGTGGTTATTAGGCATTTGCAAGCTCTCCGAAGTGTGTGCGCAGCAGGAGAGACAAATCCATGTTTTTATGCCTTCTTTGGCATTTTCAGGTGGAGAAAAACACAATCCCGAAAGAGAAAGAAAAGGCTGCCGCGCCAACACTGAGGCTTCAAACTTGATGAAAACAGTGTCTCCCATAGTGGAGTAGGGGCTGCTTGTGGTTATTAGGCATTTGCAAGCTCTCCGAAGTGTGTGCGCAGCAGGAGAGACAAATCCATGTTTTTATGCCTTCTTTGGCATTTTCAGGTGGAGAAAAACACAATCCCGAAAGAGAAAGAAAAGGCTGCCGCGCCAACACTGAGGCTTCAAACTTGATGAAAACAGTGTCTCCCATATTGGAGTAGGGGCTGCTTGTGGTTATTAGGCATTTGCAAGCTCTCCGAAGTGTGTGCGCAGCAGGAGAGACAAATCCATGTTTTTATGCCTTCTTTGGCATTTTCATGTGGAGAAAAACACAATCCCGAAAGAGAAAGAAAAGGCTGCCGCGCCAACACTGAGGCTTCAAACTTGATGAAAACAGTGTCTCCCATAGTGGAGTAGGGGCTGCTTGTGGTTATTAGGCCTTTGCAAGCTCTCCGAAGTGTGTGCGCGGCAGGAGAGACAAATCAATGTTTTCGCGCCTTTTTTGCCATTTCCAGGTCGAAAAACACACAGGCCCCAAAAATAAAGAAATGGCTGTCCAGCCAAAACTGAGGCTTCAAACTTGATGAAAACAGTGTCTCCCATATTGGAGTAGGGGCTGCTTGTGGTTATTAGGCATTTGCAAGCTCTCCGAAGTGTGTGCGCGGCAGGAGAGACAAATCCATGTTTTCGCGCCTTTTTTGCGATTTCAAGGTCGAAAAACACATAGGCCCCAAAATGAAAGAAACGGCTGCCGCGCCAAAACTATGGCTTCAAACTTGATGAAAACAGTCTCTCCCATATTAACTCACGGGCTGCTTGTGTTTTTTAGGCCTTTGCACGCTATCAGAAGTGTGTGCGCGGCAGGAGAGACAAATCCATGTTTTCGCGCCTTTTTTGCCATTTCCAGGTCGAAGAAAACAAAGGCCCCAAAAATAAAGAAACGGCTGTCCAGCCAAAACTGAGGCTTCAAACTTGATTAAAACAGTCTCTCAGACAATAACTCAAGGGCCGCTTGTGTTTTTTAGGCCTTCGCAAGCTATCGGAAGTGTGTGCGCGGCAGGAGAGACAAATCCATGTTTTCGCGCCTTTTTTACGATTTCAAGGTCGAAAAACACATAGGCCCCAAAATGAAAGAAACGGCTGCCGCGCCAAAACTATGGCTTCAAACTTGATGAAAACATTCTCTCCCACAATAACTCAAGGGCAGCTTGTGTTTTTTAGGCCTTCGCAAGCTATCGGAAGTGTGTGCGCGGCAGGAGAGACAAATCAATGTTTTCGCGCCTTTTTTGCCATTTCCAGGTCGAAAAACACACAGGCCCCAAAAATAAAGAAATGGCTGTCCAGCCAAAACTGAGGCTTCAAACTTGATGAAAACAGTGTCTCCTATATTGGAGTAGGGGCTGCTTGTGGTTATTAGGCATTTGCAAGCTCTCCGAAGTGTGTGCGCAGCAGGAGAGACAAATCCATGTTTTTATGCCTTCTTTGGCATTTTCAGGTGGAGAAAAACACAATCCCGAAAGAAAAAGAAAAGGCTGCCGCGCCAACACTGAGGCTTCAAACTTGATGAAAACAGTGTCTCCCATAGTGGAGTAGGGGCTGCTTGTGGTTATTAGGCCTTTGCAAGCTCTCCGAAGTGTGTGCGCGGCAGGAGAGACAAATCAATGTTTTCGCGCCTTTTTTGCCATTTCCAGGTCGAAAAACACACAGGCCCCAAAAATAAAGAAATGGCTGTCCAGCCAAAACTGAGGCTTCAAACTTGATGAAAACAGTGTCTCCCATATTGGAGTAGGGGCTGCTTGTGGTTATTAGGCATTTGCAAGCTCTCCGAAGTGTGTGCGCAGCAGGAGAGACAAATCCATGTTTTTATGCCTTCTTTGGCATTTTCAGGTGGAGAAAAACACAATCCCGAAAGAAAAAGAAAAGGCTGCCGCGCCAACACTGAGGCTTCAAACTTGATGAAAACAGTGTCTCCCATAGTGGAGTAGGGGCTGCTTGTGGTTATTAGGCCTTTGCAAGCTCTCCGAAGTGTGTGCGCGGCAGGAGAGACAAATCAATGTTTTCGCGCCTTTTTTGCCATTTCCAGGTCGAAAAACACACAGGCCCCAAAAATAAAGAAATGGCTGTCCAGCCAAAACTGAGGCTTCAAACTTGATGAAAACAGTGTCTCCCATATTGGAGTAGGGGCTGCTTGTGGTTATTAGGCATTTGCAAGCTCTCCGAAGTGTGTGCGCAGCAGGAGAGACAAATCCATGTTTTTATGCCTTCTTTGGCATTTTCAGGTGGAGAAAAACACAATCCCGAAAGAGAAAGAAAAGGCTGCCGCGCCAACACTGAGGCTTCAAACTTGATGAAAACAGTGTCTCCCATAATGGAGTAGGGGCTGCTTGTGGTTATTAGGCATTTGCAAGCTCTCCGAAGTGTGTGCGCAGCAGGAGAGACAAATCCATGTTTTTATGCCTTCTTTGGCATTTTCAGGTGGAGAAAAACACAATCCCGAAAGAGAAAGAAAAGGCTGCCGCGCCAACACTGAGGCTTCAAACTTGATGAAAACAGTGTCTCCCATAGTGGAGTAGGGGCTGCTTGTGGTTATTAGGCATTTGCAAGCTCTCCGAAGTGTGTGCGCAGCAGGAGAGACAAATCCATGTTTTTATGCCTTCTTTGGCATTTTCAGGTGGAGAAAAACACAATCCCGAAAGAGAAAGAAAAGGCTGCCGCGCCAACACTGAGGCTTCAAACTTGATGAAAACAGTGTCTCCCATAGTGGAGTAGGGGCTGCTTGTGGTTATTAGGCCTTTGCAAGCTCTCCGAAGTGTGTGCGCAGCAGGAGAGACAAATCCATGTTTTTATGCCTTCTTTGGCATTTTCAGGTGGAGAAAAACACAATCCCGAAAGAGAAAGAAAAGGCTGCCGCGCCAACACTGAGGCTTCAAACTTGATGAAAACAGTGTCTCCCATATTGGAGTAGGGGCTGCTTGTGGTTATTAGGCATTTGCAAGCTCTCCGAAGTGTGTGCGCAGCAGGAGAGACAAATCCATGTTTTTATGCCTTCTTTGGCATTTTCAGGTGGAGAAAAACACAATCCCGAAAGAGAAAGAAAAGGCTGCCGCGCCAACACTGAGGCTTCAAACTTGATGAAAACAGTGTCTCCCATAGTGGAGTAGGGGCTGCTTGTGGTTATTAGGCCTTTGCAAGCTCTCCGAAGTGTGTGCGCGGCAGGAGAGACAAATCAATGTTTTCGCGCCTTTTTTGCCATTTCCAGGTCGAAAAACACACAGGCCCCAAAAATAAAGAAATGGCTGTCCAGCCAAAACTGAGGCTTCAAACTTGATGAAAACAGTGTCTCCCATATTGGAGTAGGGGCTGCTTGTGGTTATTAGGCATTTGCAAGCTCTCCGAAGTGTGTGCGCGGCAGGAGAGACAAATCCATGTTTTCGCGCCTTTTTTGCGATTTCAAGGTCGAAAAACACATAGGCCCCAAAATGAAAGAAACGGCTGCCGCGCCAAAACTATGGCTTCAAACTTGATGAAAACAGTCTCTCCCATAATAACTCACGGGCTGCTTGTGTTTTTTAGGCCTTTGCAAGCTCTCCGAAGTGTGTGCGCGGCAGGAGAGACAAATCAATGTTTTCGCGCCTTTTTTGCCATTTCCAGGTCGAAAAACACACAGGCCCCAAAAATAAAGAAATGGCTGTCCAGCCAAAACTGAGGCTTCAAACTTGATGAAAACAGTGTCTCCCATATTGGAGTAGGGGCTGCTTGTGGTTATTAGGCATTTGCAAGCTCTCCGAAGTGTGTGCGCGGCAGGAGAGACAAATCCATGTTTTCGCGCCTTTTTTGCGATTTCAAGGTCGAAAAACACATAGGCCCCAAAATGAAAGAAACGGCTGCCGCGCCAAAACTATGGCTTCAAACTTGATGAAAACAGTCTCTCCCATAATAACTCACGGGCTGCTTGTGTTTTTTAGGCCTTTGCACGCTATCAGAAGTGTGTGCGCGGCAGGAGAGACAAATCCATGTTTTCGCGCCTTTTTTGCCATTTCCAGGTCGAAGAAAACAAAGGCCCCAAAAATAAAGAAACGGCTGTCCAGCCAAAACTGAGGCTTCAAACTTGATTAAAACAGTCTCTCAGACAATAACTCAAGGGCCGCTTGTGTTTTTTAGGCCTTCGCAAGCTATCGGAAGTGTGTGCGCGGCAGGAGAGACAAATCCATGTTTTCGCGCCTTTTTTACGATTTCAAGGTCGAAAAACACATAGGCCCCAAAATGAAAGAAACGGCTGCCGCGCCAAAACTATGGCTTCAAACTTGATGAAAACATTCTCTCCCACAATAACTCAAGGGCAGCTTGTGTTTTTTAGGCCTTCGCAAGCTATCGGAAGTGTGTGCGCGGCAGGAGAGACAAATCAATGTTTTCGCGCCTTTTTTGCCATTTCCAGGTCGAAAAACACACAGGCCCCAAAAATAAAGAAATGGCTGTCCAGCCAAAACTGAGGCTTCAAACTTGATGAAAACAGTGTCTCCTATATTGGAGTAGGGGCTGCTTGTGGTTATTAGGCATTTGCAAGCTCTCCGAAGTGTGTGCGCAGCAGGAGAGACAAATCCATGTTTTTATGCCTTCTTTGGCATTTTCAGGTGGAGAAAAACACAATCCCGAAAGAAAAAGAAAAGGCTGCCGCGCCAACACTGAGGCTTCAAACTTGATGAAAACAGTGTCTCCCATAGTGGAGTAGGGGCTGCTTGTGGTTATTAGGCCTTTGCAAGCTCTCCGAAGTGTGTGCGCGGCAGGAGAGACAAATCAATGTTTTCGCGCCTTTTTTGCCATTTCCAGGTCGAAAAACACACAGGCCCCAAAAATAAAGAAATGGCTGTCCAGCCAAAACTGAGGCTTCAAACTTGATGAAAACAGTGTCTCCCATATTGGAGTAGGGGCTGCTTGTGGTTATTAGGCATTTGCAAGCTCTCCGAAGTGTGTGCGCAGCAGGAGAGACAAATCCATGTTTTTATGCCTTCTTTGGCATTTTCAGGTGGAGAAAAACACAATCCCGAAAGAGAAAGAAAAGGCTGCCGCGCCAACACTGAGGCTTCAAACTTGATGAAAACAGTGTCTCCCATAATGGAGTAGGGGCTGCTTGTGGTTATTAGGCATTTGCAAGCTCTCCGAAGTGTGTGCGCAGCAGGAGAGACAAATCCATGTTTTTATGCCTTCTTTGGCATTTTCAGGTGGAGAAAAACACAATCCCGAAAGAGAAAGAAAAGGCTGCCGCGCCAACACTGAGGCTTCAAACTTGATGAAAACAGTGTCTCCCATAGTGGAGTAGGGGCTGCTTGTGGTTATTAGGCCTTTGCAAGCTCTCCGAAGTGTGTGCGCAGCAGGAGAGACAAATCCATGTTTTTATGCCTTCTTTGGCATTTTCAGGTGGAGAAAAACACAATCCCGAAAGAGAAAGAAAAGGCTGCCGCGCCAACACTGAGGCTTCAAACTTGATGAAAACAGTGTCTCCCATATTGGAGTAGGGGCTGCTTGTGGTTATTAGGCATTTGCAAGCTCTCCGAAGTGTGTGCGCAGCAGGAGAGACAAATCCATGTTTTTATGCCTTCTTTGGCATTTTCAGGTGGAGAAAAACACAATCCCGAAAGAGAAAGAAAAGGCTGCCGCGCCAACACTGAGGCTTCAAACTTGATGAAAACAGTGTCTCCCATAGTGGAGTAGGGGCTGCTTGTGGTTATTAGGCCTTTGCAAGCTCTCCGAAGTGTGTGCGCAGCAGGAGAGACAAATCCATGTTTTTATGCCTTCTTTGGCATTTTCAGGTGGAGAAAAACACAATCCCGAAAGAGAAAGAAAAGGCTGCCGCGCCAACACTGAGGCTTCAAACTTGATGAAAACAGTGTCTCCCATATTGGAGTAGGGGCTGCTTGTGGTTATTAGGCATTTGCAAGCTCTCCGAAGTGTGTGCGCAGCAGGAGAGACAAATCCATGTTTTTATGCCTTCTTTGGCATTTTCAGGTGGAGAAAAACACAATCCCGAAAGAGAAAGAAAAGGCTGCCGCGCCAACCCTGAGGCTTCAAACTTGATGAAAACAGTGTCTCCCATAGTGGAGTAGGGGCTGCTTGTGGTTATTAGGCCTTTGCAAGCTCTCCGAAGTGTGTGCGCAGCAGGAAAGACAAATCCATGTTTTTATGCCTTCTTTGGCATTTTCAGGTGGAGAAAAACACAATCCCGAAAGAGAAAGAAAAGGCTGCCGCGCCAACACTGAGGCTTCAAACTTGATGAAAACAGTGTCTCCCATATTGGAGTAGGGGCTGCTTGTGGTTATTAGGCATTTGCAAGCTCTCCGAAGTGTGTGCGCAGCAGGAGAGACAAATCCATGTTTTTATGCCTTCTTTGGCATTTTCAGGTGGAGAAAAACACAATCCCGAAAGAGAAAGAAAAGGCTGCCGCGCCAACACTGAGGCTTCAAACTTGATGAAAACAGTGTCTCCCATAGTGGAGTAGGGGCTGCTTGTGGTTATTAGGCCTTTGCAAGCTCTCCGAAGTGTGTGCGCAGCAGGAGAGACAAATCCATGTTTTTATGCCTTCTTTGGCATTTTCAGGTGGAGAAAAACACAATCCCGAAAGAGAAAGAAAAGGCTGCCGCGCCAACACTGAGGCTTCAAACTTGATGAAAACAGTGTCTCCCATATTGGAGTAGGGGCTGCTTGTGGTTATTAGGCATTTGCAAGCTCTCCGAAGTGTGTGCGCAGCAGGAGAGACAAATCCATGTTTTTATGCCTTCTTTGGCATTTTCAGGTGGAGAAAAACACAATCCCGAAAGAGAAAGAAAAGGCTGCCGCGCCAACACTGAGGCTTCAAACTTGATGAAAACAGTGTCTCCCATAGTGGAGTAGGGGCTGCTTGTGGTTATTAGGCCTTTGCAAGCTCTCCGAAGTGTGTGCGCGGCAGGAGAGACAAATCAATGTTTTCGCGCCTTTTTTGCCATTTCCAGGTCGAAAAACACACAGGCCCCAAAAATAAAGAAATGGCTGTCCAGCCAAAACTGAGGCTTCAAACTTGATGAAAACAGTGTCTCCCATATTGGAGTAGGGGCTGCTTGTGGTTATTAGGCATTTGCAAGCTCTCCGAAGTGTGTGCGCGGCAGGAGAGACAAATCCATGTTTTCGCGCCTTTTTTGCGATTTCAAGGTCGAAAAACACATAGGCCCCAAAATGAAAGAAACGGCTGCCGCGCCAAAACTATGGCTTCAAACTTGATGAAAACAGTCTCTCCCATAATAACTCACGGGCTGCTTGTGTTTTTTAGGCCTTTGCAAGCTCTCCGAAGTGTGTGCGCGGCAGGAGAGACAAATCAATGTTTTCGCGCCTTTTTTGCCATTTCCAGGTCGAAAAACACACAGGCCCCAAAAATAAAGAAATGGCTGTCCAGCCAAAACTGAGGCTTCAAACTTGATGAAAACAGTGTCTCCCATATTGGAGTAGGGGCTGCTTGTGGTTATTAGGCATTTGCAAGCTCTCCGAAGTGTGTGCGCGGCAGGAGAGACAAATCCATGTTTTCGCGCCTTTTTTGCGATTTCAAGGTCGAAAAACACATAGGCCCCAAAATGAAAGAAACGGCTGCCGCGCCAAAACTATGGCTTCAAACTTGATGAAAACAGTCTCTCCCATAATAACTCACGGGCTGCTTGTGTTTTTTAGGCCTTTGCAAGCTCTCCGAAGTGTGTGCGCGGCAGGAGAGACAAATCAATGTTTTCGCGCCTTTTTTGCCATTTCCAGGTCGAAAAACACACAGGCCCCAAAAATAAAGAAATGGCTGTCCAGCCAAAACTGAGGCTTCAAACTTGATGAAAACAGTGTCTCCCATATTGGAGTAGGGGCTGCTTGTGGTTATTAGGCATTTGCAAGCTCTCCGAAGTGTGTGCGCGGCAGGAGAGACAAATCCATGTTTTCGCGCCTTTTTTGCGATTTCAAGGTCGAAAAACACATAGGCCCCAAAATGAAAGAAACGGCTGCCGCGCCAAAACTATGGCTTCAAACTTGATGAAAACAGTCTCTCCCATAATAACTCACGGGCTGCTTGTGTTTTTTAGGCCTTTGCACGCTATCAGAAGTGTGTGCGCGGCAGGAGAGACAAATCCATGTTTTCGCGCCTTTTTTGCCATTTCCAGGTCGAAGAAAACAAAGGCCCCAAAAATAAAGAAACGGCTGTCCAGCCAAAACTGAGGCTTCAAACTTGATTAAAACAGTCTCTCAGACAATAACTCAAGGGCCGCTTGTGTTTTTTAGGCCTTCGCAAGCTATCGGAAGTGTGTGCGCGGCAGGAGAGACAAATCCATGTTTTCGCGCCTTTTTTACGATTTCAAGGTCGAAAAACACATAGGCCCCAAAATGAAAGAAACGGCTGCCGCGCCAAAACTATGGCTTCAAACTTGATGAAAACATTCTCTCCCACAATAACTCAAGGGCAGCTTGTGTTTTTTAGGCCTTCGCAAGCTATCGGAAGTGTGTGCGCGGCAGGAGAGACAAATCAATGTTTTCGCGCCTTTTTTGCCATTTCCAGGTCGAAAAACACACAGGCCCCAAAAATAAAGAAATGGCTGTCCAGCCAAAACTGAGGCTTCAAACTTGATGAAAACAGTGTCTCCTATATTGGAGTAGGGGCTGCTTGTGGTTATTAGGCATTTGCAAGCTCTCCGAAGTGTGTGCGCAGCAGGAGAGACAAATCCATGTTTTTATGCCTTCTTTGGCATTTTCAGGTGGAGAAAAACACAATCCCGAAAGAAAAAGAAAAGGCTGCCGCGCCAACACTGAGGCTTCAAACTTGATGAAAACAGTGTCTCCCATAGTGGAGTAGGGGCTGCTTGTGGTTATTAGGCCTTTGCAAGCTCTCCGAAGTGTGTGCGCGGCAGGAGAGACAAATCAATGTTTTCGCGCCTTTTTTGCCATTTCCAGGTCGAAAAACACACAGGCCCCAAAAATAAAGAAATGGCTGTCCAGCCAAAACTGAGGCTTCAAACTTGATGAAAACAGTGTCTCCCATATTGGAGTAGGGGCTGCTTGTGGTTATTAGGCATTTGCAAGCTCTCCGAAGTGTGTGCGCAGCAGGAGAGACAAATCCATGTTTTTATGCCTTCTTTGGCATTTTCAGGTGGAGAAAAACACAATCCCGAAAGAGAAAGAAAAGGCTGCCGCGCCAACACTGAGGCTTCAAACTTGATGAAAACAGTGTCTCCCATAATGGAGTAGGGGCTGCTTGTGGTTATTAGGCATTTGCAAGCTCTCCGAAGTGTGTGCGCAGCAGGAGAGACAAATCCATGTTTTTATGCCTTCTTTGGCATTTTCAGGTGGAGAAAAACACAATCCCGAAAGAGAAAGAAAAGGCTGCCGCGCCAACACTGAGGCTTCAAACTTGATGAAAACAGTGTCTCCCATAGTGGAGTAGGGGCTGCTTGTGGTTATTAGGCCTTTGCAAGCTCTCCGAAGTGTGTGCGCAGCAGGAGAGACAAATCCATGTTTTTATGCCTTCTTTGGCATTTTCAGGTGGAGAAAAACACAATCCCGAAAGAGAAAGAAAAGGCTGCCGCGCCAACACTGAGGCTTCAAACTTGATGAAAACAGTGTCTCCCATATTGGAGTAGGGGCTGCTTGTGGTTATTAGGCATTTGCAAGCTCTCCGAAGTGTGTGCGCAGCAGGAGAGACAAATCCATGTTTTTATGCCTTCTTTGGCATTTTCAGGTGGAGAAAAACACAATCCCGAAAGAGAAAGAAAAGGCTGCCGCGCCAACACTGAGGCTTCAAACTTGATGAAAACAGTGTCTCCCATAGTGGAGTAGGGGCTGCTTGTGGTTATTAGGCCTTTGCAAGCTCTCCGAAGTGTGTGCGCAGCAGGAGAGACAAATCCATGTTTTTATGCCTTCTTTGGCATTTTCAGGTGGAGAAAAACACAATCCCGAAAGAGAAAGAAAAGGCTGCCGCGCCAACACTGAGGCTTCAAACTTGATGAAAACAGTGTCTCCCATATTGGAGTAGGGGCTGCTTGTGGTTATTAGGCATTTGCAAGCTCTCCGAAGTGTGTGCGCAGCAGGAGAGACAAATCCATGTTTTTATGCCTTCTTTGGCATTTTCAGGTGGAGAAAAACACAATCCCGAAAGAGAAAGAAAAGGCTGCCGCGCCAACACTGAGGCTTCAAACTTGATGAAAACAGTGTCTCCCATAGTGGAGTAGGGGCTGCTTGTGGTTATTAGGCCTTTGCAAGCTCTCCGAAGTGTGTGCGCAGCAGGAAAGACAAATCCATGTTTTTATGCCTTCTTTGGCATTTTCAGGTGGAGAAAAACACAATCCCGAAAGAGAAAGAAAAGGCTGCCGCGCCAACACTGAGGCTTCAAACTTGATGAAAACAGTGTCTCCCATATTGGAGTAGGGGCTGCTTGTGGTTATTAGGCATTTGCAAGCTCTCCGAAGTGTGTGCGCAGCAGGAGAGACAAATCCATGTTTTTATGCCTTCTTTGGCATTTTCAGGTGGAGAAAAACACAATCCCGAAAGAGAAAGAAAAGGCTGCCGCGCCAACACTGAGGCTTCAAACTTGATGAAAACAGTGTCTCCCATAGTGGAGTAGGGGCTGCTTGTGGTTATTAGGCCTTTGCAAGCTCTCCGAAGTGTGTGCGCAGCAGGAGAGACAAATCCATGTTTTTATGCCTTCTTTGGCATTTTCAGGTGGAGAAAAACACAATCCCGAAAGAGAAAGAAAAGGCTGCCGCGCCAACACTGAGGCTTCAAACTTGATGAAAACAGTGTCTCCCATATTGGAGTAGGGGCTGCTTGTGGTTATTAGGCATTTGCAAGCTCTCCGAAGTGTGTGCGCAGCAGGAGAGACAAATCCATGTTTTTATGCCTTCTTTGGCATTTTCAGGTGGAGAAAAACACAATCCCGAAAGAGAAAGAAAAGGCTGCCGCGCCAACACTGAGGCTTCAAACTTGATGAAAACAGTGTCTCCCATAGTGGAGTAGGGGCTGCTTGTGGTTATTAGGCCTTTGCAAGCTCTCCGAAGTGTGTGCGCGGCAGGAGAGACAAATCAATGTTTTCGCGCCTTTTTTGCCATTTCCAGGTCGAAAAACACACAGGCCCCAAAAATAAAGAAATGGCTGTCCAGCCAAAACTGAGGCTTCAAACTTGATGAAAACAGTGTCTCCCATATTGGAGTAGGGGCTGCTTGTGGTTATTAGGCATTTGCAAGCTCTCCGAAGTGTGTGCGCGGCAGGAGAGACAAATCCATGTTTTCGCGCCTTTTTTGCGATTTCAAGGTCGAAAAACACATAGGCCCCAAAATGAAAGAAACGGCTGCCGCGCCAAAACTATGGCTTCAAACTTGATGAAAACAGTCTCTCCCATAATAACTCACGGGCTGCTTGTGTTTTTTAGGCCTTTGCAAGCTCTCCGAAGTGTGTGCGCGGCAGGAGAGACAAATCAATGTTTTCGCGCCTTTTTTGCCATTTCCAGGTCGAAAAACACACAGGCCCCAAAAATAAAGAAATGGCTGTCCAGCCAAAACTGAGGCTTCAAACTTGATGAAAACAGTGTCTCCCATATTGGAGTAGGGGCTGCTTGTGGTTATTAGGCATTTGCAAGCTCTCCGAAGTGTGTGCGCGGCAGGAGAGACAAATCCATGTTTTCGCGCCTTTTTTGCGATTTCAAGGTCGAAAAACACATAGGCCCCAAAATGAAAGAAACGGCTGCCGCGCCAAAACTATGGCTTCAAACTTGATGAAAACAGTCTCTCCCATAATAACTCACGGGCTGCTTGTGTTTTTTAGGCCTTTGCACGCTATCAGAAGTGTGTGCGCGGCAGGAGAGACAAATCCATGTTTTCGCGCCTTTTTTGCCATTTCCAGGTCGAAGAAAACAAAGGCCCCAAAAATAAAGAAACGGCTGTCCAGCCAAAACTGAGGCTTCAAACTTGATTAAAACAGTCTCTCAGACAATAACTCAAGGGCCGCTTGTGTTTTTTAGGCCTTCGCAAGCTATCGGAAGTGTGTGCGCGGCAGGAGAGACAAATCCATGTTTTCGCGCCTTTTTTACGATTTCAAGGTCGAAAAACACATAGGCCCCAAAATGAAAGAAACGGCTGCCGCGCCAAAACTATGGCTTCAAACTTGATGAAAACATTCTCTCCCACAATAACTCAAGGGCAGCTTGTGTTTTTTAGGCCTTCGCAAGCTATCGGAAGTGTGTGCGCGGCAGGAGAGACAAATCAATGTTTTCGCGCCTTTTTTGCCATTTCCAGGTCGAAAAACACACAGGCCCCAAAAATAAAGAAATGGCTGTCCAGCCAAAACTGAGGCTTCAAACTTGATGAAAACAGTGTCTCCTATATTGGAGTAGGGGCTGCTTGTGGTTATTAGGCATTTGCAAGCTCTCCGAAGTGTGTGCGCAGCAGGAGAGACAAATCCATGTTTTTATGCCTTCTTTGGCATTTTCAGGTGGAGAAAAACACAATCCCGAAAGAGAAAGAAAAGGCTGCCGCGCCAACACTGAGGCTTCAAACTTGATGAAAACAGTGTCTCCCATAGTGGAGTAGGGGCTGCTTGTGGTTATTAGGCCTTTGCAAGCTCTCCGAAGTGTGTGCGCAGCAGGAGAGACAAATCCATGTTTTTATGCCTTCTTTGGCATTTTCAGGTGGAGAAAAACACAATCCCGAAAGAGAAAGAAAAGGCTGCCGCGCCAACACTGAGGCTTCAAACTTGATGAAAACAGTGTCTCCCATATTGGAGTAGGGGCTGCTTGTGGTTATTAGGCATTTGCAAGCTCTCCGAAGTGTGTGCGCAGCAGGAGAGACAAATCCATGTTTTTATGCCTTCTTTGGCATTTTCAGGTGGAGAAAAACACAATCCCGAAAGAGAAAGAAAAGGCTGCCGCGCCAACACTGAGGCTTCAAACTTGATGAAAACAGTGTCTCCCATAGTGGAGTAGGGGCTGCTTGTGGTTATTAGGCCTTTGCAAGCTCTCCGAAGTGTGTGCGCAGCAGGAGAGACAAATCCATGTTTTTATGCCTTCTTTGGCATTTTCAGGTGGAGAAAAACACAATCCCGAAAGAGAAAGAAAAGGCTGCCGCGCCAACACTGAGGCTTCAAACTTGATGAAAACAGTGTCTCCCATAGTGGAGTAGGGGCTGCTTGTGGTTATTAGGCCTTTGCAAGCTCTCCGAAGTGTGTGCGCAGCAGGAGAGACAAATCCATGTTTTTATGCCTTCTTTGGCATTTTCAGGTGGAGAAAAACACAATCCCGAAAGAGAAAGAAAAGGCTGCCGCGCCAACACTGAGGCTTCAAACTTGATGAAAACAGTGTCTCCCATATTGGAGTAGGGGCTGCTTGTGGTTATTAGGCATTTGCAAGCTCTCCGAAGTGTGTGCGCAGCAGGAGAGACAAATCCATGTTTTTATGCCTTCTTTGGCATTTTCAGGTGGAGAAAAACACAATCCCGAAAGAGAAAGAAAAGGCTGCCGCGCCAACACTGAGGCTTCAAACTTGATGAAAACAGTCTCTCCCATAATAACTCACGGGCTGCTTGTGTTTTTTAGGCCTTTGCACGCTATCGGAAGTGTGTGCGCGGCAGGAGAGACAAATCCATGTTTTCGCGCCTTTTTTGCGATTTCGGGATTGTGTTTTTCTCCACCTGAAAATGCCAAAGAAGGCATAAAAACATGGATTTGTCTCTCCTGCTGCGCACACACTTCGGAGAGCTTGCAAAGGCCTAATAACCACAAGAAGCCCCTACTCCACTATGGGAGACACTGTTTTCATCAAGTTTGAAGCCTCAGTGTTGGCGCGGCAGCCTTTTCTTTCTCTTTCGGGATTGTGTTTTTCTCCACCTGAAAATGCCAAAGAAGGCATAAAAACATGGATTTGTCTCTCCTGCTGCGCACACACTTCGGAGAGCTTGCAAATGCCTAATAACCACAAGCAGCCCCTACTCCAATATGGGAGACACTGTTTTCATCAAGTTTGAAGCCTCAGTGTTGGCGCGGCAGCCTTTTCTTTCTCTTTCGGGATTGTGTTTTTCTCCACCTGAAAATGCCAAAGAAGGCATAAAAACATGGATTTGTCTCTCCTGCTGCGCACACACTTCGGAGAGCTTGCAAAGGCCTAATAACCACAAGCAGCCCCTACTCCACTATGGGAGACACTGTTTTCATCAAGTTTGAAGCCTCAGTGTTGGCGCGGCAGCCTTTTCTTTCTCTTTCGGGATTGTGTTTTTCTCCACCTGAAAATGCCAAAGAAGGCATAAAAACATGGATTTGTCTCTCCTGCTGCGCACACACTTCGGAGAGCTTGCAAATGCCTAATAACCACAAGCAGCCCCTACTCCATTATGGGAGACACTGTTTTCATCAAGTTTGAAGCCTCAGTGTTGGCGCGGCAGCCTTTTCTTTCTCTTTCGGGATTGTGTTTTTCTCCACCTGAAAATGCCAAAGAAGGCATAAAAACATGGATTTGTCTCTCCTGCTGCGCACACACTTCGGAGAGCTTGCAAATGCCTAATAACCACAAGCAGCCCCTACTCCAATATGGGAGACACTGTTTTCATCAAGTTTGAAGCCTCAGTTTTGGCTGGACAGCCATTTCTTTATTTTTGGGGCCTGTGTGTTTTTCGACCTGGAAATGGCAAAAAAGGCGCGAAAACATTGATTTGTCTCTCCTGCCGCGCACACACTTCGGAGAGCTTGCAAAGGCCTAATAACCACAAGCAGCCCCTACTCCACTATGGGAGACACTGTTTTCATCAAGTTTGAAGCCTCAGTGTTGGCGCGGCAGCCTTTTCTTTTTCTTTCGGGATTGTGTTTTTCTCCACCTGAAAATGCCAAAGAAGGCATAAAAACATGGATTTGTCTCTCCTGCTGCGCACACACTTCGGAGAGCTTGCAAATGCCTAATAACCACAAGCAGCCCCTACTCCAATATAGGAGACACTGTTTTCATCAAGTTTGAAGCCTCAGTTTTGGCTGGACAGCCATTTCTTTATTTTTGGGGCCTGTGTGTTTTTCGACCTGGAAATGGCAAAAAAGGCGCGAAAACATTGATTTGTCTCTCCTGCCGCGCACACACTTCCGATAGCTTGCGAAGGCCTAAAAAACACAAGCTGCCCTTGAGTTATTGTGGGAGAGAATGTTTTCATCAAGTTTGAAGCCATAGTTTTGGCGCGGCAGCCGTTTCTTTCATTTTGGGGCCTATGTGTTTTTCGACCTTGAAATCGTAAAAAAGGCGCGAAAACATGGATTTGTCTCTCCTGCCGCGCACACACTTCCGATAGCTTGCGAAGGCCTAAAAAACACAAGCGGCCCTTGAGTTATTGTCTGAGAGACTGTTTTAATCAAGTTTGAAGCCTCAGTTTTGGCTGGACAGCCGTTTCTTTATTTTTGGGGCCTTTGTTTTCTTCGACCTGGAAATGGCAAAAAAGGCGCGAAAACATGGATTTGTCTCTCCTGCCGCGCACACACTTCTGATAGCGTGCAAAGGCCTAAAAAACACAAGCAGCCCGTGAGTTATTATGGGAGAGACTGTTTTCATCAAGTTTGAAGCCATAGTTTTGGCGCGGCAGCCGTTTCTTTCATTTTGGGGCCTATGTGTTTTTCGACCTTGAAATCGCAAAAAAGGCGCGAAAACATGGATTTGTCTCTCCTGCCGCGCACACACTTCGGAGAGCTTGCAAATGCCTAATAACCACAAGCAGCCCCTACTCCAATATGGGAGACACTGTTTTCATCAAGTTTGAAGCCTCAGTTTTGGCTGGACAGCCATTTCTTTATTTTTGGGGCCTGTGTGTTTTTCGACCTGGAAATGGCAAAAAAGGCGCGAAAACATTGATTTGTCTCTCCTGCCGCGCACACACTTCGGAGAGCTTGCAAAGGCCTAAAAAACACAAGCAGCCCGTGAGTTATTATGGGAGAGACTGTTTTCATCAAGTTTGAAGCCATAGTTTTGGCGCGGCAGCCGTTTCTTTCATTTTGGGGCCTATGTGTTTTTCGACCTTGAAATCGCAAAAAAGGCGCGAAAACATGGATTTGTCTCTCCTGCCGCGCACACACTTCGGAGAGCTTGCAAATGCCTAATAACCACAAGCAGCCCCTACTCCAATATGGGAGACACTGTTTTCATCAAGTTTGAAGCCTCAGTTTTGGCTGGACAGCCATTTCTTTATTTTTGGGGCCTGTGTGTTTTTCGACCTGGAAATGGCAAAAAAGGCGCGAAAACATTGATTTGTCTCTCCTGCCGCGCACACACTTCGGAGAGCTTGCAAAGGCCTAATAACCACAAGCAGCCCCTACTCCACTATGGGAGACACTGTTTTCATCAAGTTTGAAGCCTCAGTGTTGGCGCGGCAGCCTTTTCTTTCTCTTTCGGGATTGTGTTTTTCTCCACCTGAAAATGCCAAAGAAGGCATAAAAACATGGATTTGTCTCTCCTGCTGCGCACACACTTCGGAGAGCTTGCAAATGCCTAATAACCACAAGCAGCCCCTACTCCAATATGGGAGACACTGTTTTCATCAAGTTTGAAGCCTCAGTGTTGGCGCGGCAGCCATTTCTTTCTCTTTCGGGATTGTGTTTTTCTCCACCTGAAAATGCCAAAGAAGGCATAAAAACATGGATTTGTCTCTCCTGCTGCGCACACACTTCGGAGAGCTTGCAAAGGCCTAATAACCACAAGCAGCCCCTACTCCACTATGGGAGACACTGTTTTCATCAAGTTTGAAGCCTCAGTGTTGGCGCGGCAGCCTTTTCTTTCTCTTTCGGGATTGTGTTTTTCTCCACCTGAAAATGCCAAAGAAGGCATAAAAACATGGATTTGTCTCTCCTGCTGCGCACACACTTCGGAGAGCTTGCAAATGCCTAATAACCACAAGCAGCCCCTACTCCAATATGGGAGACACTGTTTTCATCAAGTTTGAAGCCTCAGTGTTGGCGCGGCAGCCTTTTCTTTCTCTTTCGGGATTGTGTTTTTCTCCACCTGAAAATGCCAAAGAAGGCATAAAAACATGGATTTGTCTTTCCTGCTGCGCACACACTTCGGAGAGCTTGCAAAGGCCTAATAACCACAAGCAGCCCCTACTCCACTATGGGAGACACTGTTTTCATCAAGTTTGAAGCCTCAGTGTTGGCGCGGCAGCCTTTTCTTTTTCTTTCGGGATTGTGTTTTTCTCCACCTGAAAATGCCAAAGAAGGCATAAAAACATGGATTTGTCTCTCCTGCTGCGCACACACTTCGGAGAGCTTGCAAATGCCTAATAACCACAAGCAGCCCCTACTCCAATATAGGAGACACTGTTTTCATCAAGTTTGAAGCCTCAGTTTTGGCTGGACAGCCATTTCTTTATTTTTGGGGCCTGTGTGTTTTTCGACCTGGAAATGGCAAAAAAGGCGCGAAAACATTGATTTGTCTCTCCTGCCGCGCACACACTTCCGATAGCTTGCGAAGGCCTAAAAAACACAAGCTGCCCTTGAGTTATTGTGGGAGAGAATGTTTTCATCAAGTTTGAAGCCATAGTTTTGGCGCGGCAGCCGTTTCTTTCATTTTGGGGCCTATGTGTTTTTCGACCTTGAAATCGTAAAAAAGGCGCGAAAACATGGATTTGTCTCTCCTGCCGCGCACACACTTCCGATAGCTTGCGAAGGCCTAAAAAACACAAGCGGCCCTTGAGTTATTGTCTGAGAGACTGTTTTAATCAAGTTTGAAGCCTCAGTTTTGGCTGGACAGCCGTTTCTTTATTTTTGGGGCCTTTGTTTTCTTCGACCTGGAAATGGCAAAAAAGGCGCGAAAACATGGATTTGTCTCTCCTGCCGCGCACACACTTCTGATAGCGTGCAAAGGCCTAAAAAACACAAGCAGCCCGTGAGTTATTATGGGAGAGACTGTTTTCATCAAGTTTGAAGCCATAGTTTTGGCGCGGCAGCCGTTTCTTTCATTTTGGGGCCTATGTGTTTTTCGACCTTGAAATCGCAAAAAAGGCGCGAAAACATGGATTTGTCTCTCCTGCCGCGCACACACTTCGGAGAGCTTGCAAATGCCTAATAACCACAAGCAGCCCCTACTCCAATATGGGAGACACTGTTTTCATCAAGTTTGAAGCCTCAGTTTTGGCTGGACAGCCATTTCTTTATTTTTGGGGCCTGTGTGTTTTTCGACCTGGAAATGGCAAAAAAGGCGCGAAAACATTGATTTGTCTCTCCTGCCGCGCACACACTTCGGAGAGCTTGCAAAGGCCTAAAAAACACAAGCAGCCCGTGAGTTATTATGGGAGAGACTGTTTTCATCAAGTTTGAAGCCATAGTTTTGGCGCGGCAGCCGTTTCTTTCATTTTGGGGCCTATGTGTTTTTCGACCTTGAAATCGCAAAAAAGGCGCGAAAACATGGATTTGTCTCTCCTGCCGCGCACACACTTCGGAGAGCTTGCAAATGCCTAATAACCACAAGCAGCCCCTACTCCAATATGGGAGACACTGTTTTCATCAAGTTTGAAGCCTCAGTTTTGGCTGGACAGCCATTTCTTTATTTTTGGGGCCTGTGTGTTTTTCGACCTGGAAATGGCAAAAAAGGCGCGAAAACATTGATTTGTCTCTCCTGCCGCGCACACACTTCGGAGAGCTTGCAAAGGCCTAATAACCACAAGCAGCCCCTACTCCACTATGGGAGACACTGTTTTCATCAAGTTTGAAGCCTCAGTGTTGGCGCGGCAGCCTTTTCTTTCTCTTTCGGGATTGTGTTTTTCTCCACCTGAAAATGCCAAAGAAGGCATAAAAACATGGATTTGTCTCTCCTGCTGCGCACACACTTCGGAGAGCTTGCAAATGCCTAATAACCACAAGCAGCCCCTACTCCAATATGGGAGACACTGTTTTCATCAAGTTTGAAGCCTCAGTGTTGGCGCGGCAGCCTTTTCTTTCTCTTTCGGGATTGTGTTTTTCTCCACCTGAAAATGCCAAAGAAGGCATAAAAACATGGATTTGTCTCTCCTGCTGCGCACACACTTCGGAGAGCTTGCAAAGGCCTAATAACCACAAGCAGCCCCTACTCCACTATGGGAGACACTGTTTTCATCAAGTTTGAAGCCTCAGTGTTGGCGCGGCAGCCTTTTCTTTCTCTTTCGGGATTGTGTTTTTCTCCACCTGAAAATGCCAAAGAAGGCATAAAAACATGGATTTGTCTCTCCTGCTGCGCACACACTTCGGAGAGCTTGCAAATGCCTAATAACCACAAGCAGCCCCTACTCCAATATGGGAGACACTGTTTTCATCAAGTTTGAAGCTTCAGTGTTGGCGCGGCAGCCTTTTCTTTCTCTTTCGGGATTGTGTTTTTCTCCACCTGAAAATGCCAAAGAAGGCATAAAAACATGGATTTGTCTTTCCTGCTGCGCACACACTTCGGAGAGCTTGCAAAGGCCTAATAACCACAAGCAGCCCCTACTCCACTATGGGAGACACTGTTTTCATCAAGTTTGAAGCCTCAGTGTTGGCGCGGCAGCCTTTTCTTTCTCTTTCGGGATTGTGTTTTTCTCCACCTGAAAATGCCAAAGAAGGCATAAAAACATGGATTTGTCTCTCCTGCTGCGCACACACTTCGGAGAGCTTGCAAAGGCCTAATAACCACAAGCAGCCCCTACTCCACTATGGGAGACACTGTTTTCATCAAGTTTGAAGCCTCAGTGTTGGCGCGGCAGCCTTTTCTTTCTCTTTCGGGATTGTGTTTTTCTCCACCTGAAAATGCCAAAGAAGGCATAAAAACATGGATTTGTCTCTCCTGCTGCGCACACACTTCGGAGAGCTTGCAAATGCCTAATAACCACAAGCAGCCCCTACTCCAATATGGGAGACACTGTTTTCATCAAGTTTGAAGCCTCAGTGTTGGCGCGGCAGCCTTTTCTTTCTCTTTCGGGATTGTGTTTTTCTCCACCTGAAAATGCCAAAGAAGGCATAAAAACATGGATTTGTCTCTCCTGCTGCGCACACACTTCGGAGAGCTTGCAAAGGCCTAATAACCACAAGCAGCCCCTACTCCACTATGGGAGACACTGTTTTCATCAAGTTTGAAGCCTCAGTGTTGGCGCGGCAGCCTTTTCTTTCTCTTTCGGGATTGTGTTTTTCTCCACCTGAAAATGCCAAAGAAGGCATAAAAACATGGATTTGTCTCTCCTGCTGCGCACACACTTCGGAGAGCTTGCAAATGCCTAATAACCACAAGCAGCCCCTACTCCATTATGGGAGACACTGTTTTCATCAAGTTTGAAGCCTCAGTGTTGGCGCGGCAGCCTTTTCTTTCTCTTTCGGGATTGTGTTTTTCTCCACCTGAAAATGCCAAAGAAGGCATAAAAACATGGATTTGTCTCTCCTGCTGCGCACACACTTCGGAGAGCTTGCAAATGCCTAATAACCACAAGCAGCCCCTACTCCAATATGGGAGACACTGTTTTCATCAAGTTTGAAGCCTCAGTTTTGGCTGGACAGCCATTTCTTTATTTTTGGGGCCTGTGTGTTTTTCGACCTGGAAATGGCAAAAAAGGCGCGAAAACATTGATTTGTCTCTCCTGCCGCGCACACACTTCGGAGAGCTTGCAAAGGCCTAATAACCACAAGCAGCCCCTACTCCACTATGGGAGACACTGTTTTCATCAAGTTTGAAGCCTCAGTGTTGGCGCGGCAGCCTTTTCTTTTTCTTTCGGGATTGTGTTTTTCTCCACCTGAAAATGCCAAAGAAGGCATAAAAACATGGATTTGTCTCTCCTGCTGCGCACACACTTCGGAGAGCTTGCAAATGCCTAATAACCACAAGCAGCCCCTACTCCAATATAGGAGACACTGTTTTCATCAAGTTTGAAGCCTCAGTTTTGGCTGGACAGCCATTTCTTTATTTTTGGGGCCTGTGTGTTTTTCGACCTGGAAATGGCAAAAAAGGCGCGAAAACATTGATTTGTCTCTCCTGCCGCGCACACACTTCCGATAGCTTGCGAAGGCCTAAAAAACACAAGCTGCCCTTGAGTTATTGTGGGAGAGAATGTTTTCATCAAGTTTGAAGCCATAGTTTTGGCGCGGCAGCCGTTTCTTTCATTTTGGGGCCTATGTGTTTTTCGACCTTGAAATCGTAAAAAAGGCGCGAAAACATGGATTTGTCTCTCCTGCCGCGCACACACTTCCGATAGCTTGCGAAGGCCTAAAAAACACAAGCGGCCCTTGAGTTATTGTCTGAGAGACTGTTTTAATCAAGTTTGAAGCCTCAGTTTTGGCTGGACAGCCGTTTCTTTATTTTTGGGGCCTTTGTTTTCTTCGACCTGGAAATGGCAAAAAAGGCGCGAAAACATGGATTTGTCTCTCCTGCCGCGCACACACTTCTGATAGCGTGCAAAGGCCTAAAAAACACAAGCAGCCCGTGAGTTATTATGGGAGAGACTGTTTTCATCAAGTTTGAAGCCATAGTTTTGGCGCGGCAGCCGTTTCTTTCATTTTGGGGCCTATGTGTTTTTCGACCTTGAAATCGCAAAAAAGGCGCGAAAACATGGATTTGTCTCTCCTGCCGCGCACACACTTCGGAGAGCTTGCAAATGCCTAATAACCACAAGCAGCCCCTACTCCAATATGGGAGACACTGTTTTCATCAAGTTTGAAGCCTCAGTTTTGGCTGGACAGCCATTTCTTTATTTTTGGGGCCTGTGTGTTTTTCGACCTGGAAATGGCAAAAAAGGCGCGAAAACATTGATTTGTCTCTCCTGCCGCGCACACACTTCGGAGAGCTTGCAAAGGCCTAATAACCACAAGCAGCCCCTACTCCACTATGGGAGACACTGTTTTCATCAAGTTTGAAGCCTCAGTGTTGGCGCGGCAGCCTTTTCTTTCTCTTTCGGGATTGTGTTTTTCTCCACCTGAAAATGCCAAAGAAGGCATAAAAACATGGATTTGTCTCTCCTGCTGCGCACACACTTCGGAGAGCTTGCAAATGCCTAATAACCACAAGCAGCCCCTACTCCAATATGGGAGACACTGTTTTCATCAAGTTTGAAGCCTCAGTGTTGGCGCGGCAGCCTTTTCTTTCTCTTTCGGGATTGTGTTTTTCTCCACCTGAAAATGCCAAAGAAGGCATAAAAACATGGATTTGTCTCTCCTGCTGCGCACACACTTCGGAGAGCTTGCAAAGGCCTAATAACCACAAGCAGCCCCTACTCCACTATGGGAGACACTGTTTTCATCAAGTTTGAAGCCTCAGTGTTGGCGCGGCAGCCTTTTCTTTCTCTTTCGGGATTGTGTTTTTCTCCACCTGAAAATGCCAAAGAAGGCATAAAAACATGGATTTGTCTCTCCTGCTGCGCACACACTTCGGAGAGCTTGCAAATGCCTAATAACCACAAGCAGCCCCTACTCCACTATGGGAGACACTGTTTTCATCAAGTTTGAAGCCTCAGTGTTGGCGCGGCAGCCTTTTCTTTCTCTTTCGGGATTGTGTTTTTCTCCACCTGAAAATGCCAAAGAAGGCATAAAAACATGGATTTGTCTCTCCTGCTGCGCACACACTTCGGAGAGCTTGCAAATGCCTAATAACCACAAGCAGCCCCTACTCCATTATGGGAGACACTGTTTTCATCAAGTTTGAAGCCTCAGTGTTGGCGCGGCAGCCTTTTCTTTCTCTTTCGGGATTGTGTTTTTCTCCACCTGAAAATGCCAAAGAAGGCATAAAAACATGGATTTGTCTCTCCTGCTGCGCACACACTTCGGAGAGCTTGCAAATGCCTAATAACCACAAGCAGCCCCTACTCCAATATGGGAGACACTGTTTTCATCAAGTTTGAAGCCTCAGTTTTGGCTGGACAGCCATTTCTTTATTTTTGGGGCCTGTGTGTTTTTCGACCTGGAAATGGCAAAAAAGGCGCGAAAACATTGATTTGTCTCTCCTGCCGCGCACACACTTCGGAGAGCTTGCAAAGGCCTAATAACCACAAGCAGCCCCTACTCCACTATGGGAGACACTGTTTTCATCAAGTTTGAAGCCTCAGTGTTGGCGCGGCAGCCTTTTCTTTTTCTTTCGGGATTGTGTTTTTCTCCACCTGAAAATGCCAAAGAAGGCATAAAAACATGGATTTGTCTCTCCTGCTGCGCACACACTTCGGAGAGCTTGCAAATGCCTAATAACCACAAGCAGCCCCTACTCCAATATAGGAGACACTGTTTTCATCAAGTTTGAAGCCTCAGTTTTGGCTGGACAGCCATTTCTTTATTTTTGGGGCCTGTGTGTTTTTCGACCTGGAAATGGCAAAAAAGGCGCGAAAACATTGATTTGTCTCTCCTGCCGCGCACACACTTCGGAGAGCTTGCAAAGGCCTAATAACCACAAGCAGCCCCTACTCCACTATGGGAGACACTGTTTTCATCAAGTTTGAAGCCTCAGTGTTGGCGCGGCAGCCTTTTCTTTTTCTTTCGGGATTGTGTTTTTCTCCACCTGAAAATGCCAAAGAAGGCATAAAAACATGGATTTGTCTCTCCTGCTGCGCACACACTTCGGAGAGCTTGCAAATGCCTAATAACCACAAGCAGCCCCTACTCCAATATAGGAGACACTGTTTTCATCAAGTTTGAAGCCTCAGTTTTGGCTGGACAGCCATTTCTTTATTTTTGGGGCCTGTGTGTTTTTCGACCTGGAAATGGCAAAAAAGGCGCGAAAACATTGATTTGTCTCTCCTGCCGCGCACACACTTCCGATAGCTTGCGAAGGCCTAAAAAACACAAGCTGCCCTTGAGTTATTGTGGGAGAGAATGTTTTCATCAAGTTTGAAGCCATAGTTTTGGCGCGGCAGCCGTTTCTTTCATTTTGGGGCCTATGTGTTTTTCGACCTTGAAATCGTAAAAAAGGCGCGAAAACATGGATTTGTCTCTCCTGCCGCGCACACACTTCCGATAGCTTGCGAAGGCCTAAAAAACACAAGCGGCCCTTGAGTTATTGTCTGAGAGACTGTTTTAATCAAGTTTGAAGCCTCAGTTTTGGCTGGACAGCCGTTTCTTTATTTTTGGGGCCTTTGTTTTCTTCGACCTGGAAATGGCAAAAAAGGCGCGAAAACATGGATTTGTCTCTCCTGCCGCGCACACACTTCTGATAGCGTGCAAAGGCCTAAAAAACACAAGCAGCCCGTGAGTTATTATGGGAGAGACTGTTTTCATCAAGTTTGAAGCCATAGTTTTGGCGCGGCAGCCGTTTCTTTCATTTTGGGGCCTATGTGTTTTTCGACCTTGAAATCGCAAAAAAGGCGCGAAAACATGGATTTGTCTCTCCTGCCGCGCACACACTTCGGAGAGCTTGCAAATGCCTAATAACCACAAGCAGCCCCTACTCCAATATGGGAGACACTGTTTTCATCAAGTTTGAAGCCTCAGTTTTGGCTGGACAGCCATTTCTTTATTTTTGGGGCCTGTGTGTTTTTCGACCTGGAAATGGCAAAAAAGGCGCGAAAACATTGATTTGTCTCTCCTGCCGCGCACACACTTCGGAGAGCTTGCAAAGGCCTAAAAAACACAAGCAGCCCGTGAGTTATTATGGGAGAGACTGTTTTCATCAAGTTTGAAGCCATAGTTTTGGCGCGGCAGCCGTTTCTTTCATTTTGGGGCCTATGTGTTTTTCGACCTTGAAATCGCAAAAAAGGCGCGAAAACATGGATTTGTCTCTCCTGCCGCGCACACACTTCGGAGAGCTTGCAAATGCCTAATAACCACAAGCAGCCCCTACTCCAATATGGGAGACACTGTTTTCATCAAGTTTGAAGCCTCAGTTTTGGCTGGACAGCCATTTCTTTATTTTTGGGGCCTGTGTGTTTTTCGACCTGGAAATGGCAAAAAAGGCGCGAAAACATTGATTTGTCTCTCCTGCCGCGCACACACTTCGGAGAGCTTGCAAAGGCCTAATAACCACAAGCAGCCCCTACTCCACTATGGGAGACACTGTTTTCATCAAGTTTGAAGCCTCAGTGTTGGCGCGGCAGCCTTTTCTTTCTCTTTCGGGATTGTGTTTTTCTCCACCTGAAAATGCCAAAGAAGGCATAAAAACATGGATTTGTCTCTCCTGCTGCGCACACACTTCGGAGAGCTTGCAAAGGCCTAATAACCACAAGCAGCCCCTACTCCACTATGGGAGACACTGTTTTCATCAAGTTTGAAGCCTCAGTGTTGGCGCGGCAGCCTTTTCTTTCTCTTTCGGGATTGTGTTTTTCTCCACCTGAAAATGCCAAAGAAGGCATAAAAACATGGATTTGTCTCTCCTGCTGCGCACACACTTCGGAGAGCTTGCAAATGCCTAATAACCACAAGCAGCCCCTACTCCACTATGGGAGACACTGTTTTCATCAAGTTTGAAGCCTCAGTGTTGGCGCGGCAGCCTTTTCTTTCTCTTTCGGGATTGTGTTTTTCTCCACCTGAAAATGCCAAAGAAGGCATAAAAACATGGATTTGTCTCTCCTGCTGCGCACACACTTCGGAGAGCTTGCAAATGCCTAATAACCACAAGCAGCCCCTACTCCATTATGGGAGACACTGTTTTCATCAAGTTTGAAGCCTCAGTGTTGGCGCGGCAGCCTTTTCTTTCTCTTTCGGGATTGTGTTTTTCTCCACCTGAAAATGCCAAAGAAGGCATAAAAACATGGATTTGTCTCTCCTGCTGCGCACACACTTCGGAGAGCTTGCAAATGCCTAATAACCACAAGCAGCCCCTACTCCAATATGGGAGACACTGTTTTCATCAAGTTTGAAGCCTCAGTTTTGGCTGGACAGCCATTTCTTTATTTTTGGGGCCTGTGTGTTTTTCGACCTGGAAATGGCAAAAAAGGCGCGAAAACATTGATTTGTCTCTCCTGCCGCGCACACACTTCGGAGAGCTTGCAAAGGCCTAATAACCACAAGCAGCCCCTACTCCACTATGGGAGACACTGTTTTCATCAAGTTTGAAGCCTCAGTGTTGGCGCGGCAGCCTTTTCTTTTTCTTTCGGGATTGTGTTTTTCTCCACCTGAAAATGCCAAAGAAGGCATAAAAACATGGATTTGTCTCTCCTGCTGCGCACACACTTCGGAGAGCTTGCAAATGCCTAATAACCACAAGCAGCCCCTACTCCAATATAGGAGACACTGTTTTCATCAAGTTTGAAGCCTCAGTTTTGGCTGGACAGCCATTTCTTTATTTTTGGGGCCTGTGTGTTTTTCGACCTGGAAATGGCAAAAAAGGCGCGAAAACATTGATTTGTCTCTCCTGCCGCGCACACACTTCGGAGAGCTTGCAAAGGCCTAATAACCACAAGCAGCCCCTACTCCACTATGGGAGACACTGTTTTCATCAAGTTTGAAGCCTCAGTGTTGGCGCGGCAGCCTTTTCTTTTTCTTTCGGGATTGTGTTTTTCTCCACCTGAAAATGCCAAAGAAGGCATAAAAACATGGATTTGTCTCTCCTGCTGCGCACACACTTCGGAGAGCTTGCAAATGCCTAATAACCACAAGCAGCCCCTACTCCAATATAGGAGACACTGTTTTCATCAAGTTTGAAGCCTCAGTTTTGGCTGGACAGCCATTTCTTTATTTTTGGGGCCTGTGTGTTTTTCGACCTGGAAATGGCAAAAAAGGCGCGAAAACATTGATTTGTCTCTCCTGCCGCGCACACACTTCCGATAGCTTGCGAAGGCCTAAAAAACACAAGCTGCCCTTGAGTTATTGTGGGAGAGAATGTTTTCATCAAGTTTGAAGCCATAGTTTTGGCGCGGCAGCCGTTTCTTTCATTTTGGGGCCTATGTGTTTTTCGACCTTGAAATCGTAAAAAAGGCGCGAAAACATGGATTTGTCTCTCCTGCCGCGCACACACTTCCGATAGCTTGCGAAGGCCTAAAAAACACAAGCGGCCCTTGAGTTATTGTCTGAGAGACTGTTTTAATCAAGTTTGAAGCCTCAGTTTTGGCTGGACAGCCGTTTCTTTATTTTTGGGGCCTTTGTTTTCTTCGACCTGGAAATAGCAAAAAAGCCGCGAAAACATGGATTTGTCTCTCCTGCCGCGCACACACTTCTGATAGCGTGCAAAGGCCTAAAAAACACAAGCAGCCCGTGAGTTATTATGGGAGAGACTGTTTTCATCAAGTTTGAAGCCATAGTTTTGGCGCGGCAGCCGTTTCTTTCATTTTGGGGCCTATGTGTTTTTCGACCTTGAAATCGCAAAAAAGGCGCGAAAACATGGATTTGTCTCTCCTGCCGCGCACACACTTCGGAGAGCTTGCAAATGCCTAATAACCACAAGCAGCCCCTACTCCAATATGGGAGACACTGTTTTCATCAAGTTTGAAGCCTCAGTTTTGGCTGGACAGCCATTTCTTTATTTTTGGGGCCTGTGTGTTTTTCGACCTGGAAATGGCAAAAAAGGCGCGAAAACATTGATTTGTCTCTCCTGCCGCGCACACACTTCGGAGAGCTTGCAAAGGCCTAAAAAACACAAGCAGCCCGTGAGTTATTATGGGAGAGACTGTTTTCATCAAGTTTGAAGCCATAGTTTTGGCGCGGCAGCCGTTTCTTTCATTTTGGGGCCTATGTGTTTTTCGACCTTGAAATCGCAAAAAAGGCGCGAAAACATGGATTTGTCTCTCCTGCCGCGCACACACTTCGGAGAGCTTGCAAATGCCTAATAACCACAAGCAGCCCCTACTCCAATATGGGAGACACTGTTTTCATCAAGTTTGAAGCCTCAGTTTTGGCTGGACAGCCATTTCTTTATTTTTGGGGCCTGTGTGTTTTTCGACCTGGAAATGGCAAAAAAGGCGCGAAAACATTGATTTGTCTCTCCTGCCGCGCACACACTTCGGAGAGCTTGCAAAGGCCTAATAACCACAAGCAGCCCCTACTCCACTATGGGAGACACTGTTTTCATCAAGTTTGAAGCCTCAGTGTTGGCGCGGCAGCCTTTTCTTTCTCTTTCGGGATTGTGTTTTTCTCCACCTGAAAATGCCAAAGAAGGCATAAAAACATGGATTTGTCTCTCCTGCTGCGCACACACTTCGGAGAGCTTGCAAATGCCTAATAACCACAAGCAGCCCCTACTCCAATATGGGAGACACTGTTTTCATCAAGTTTGAAGCCTCAGTGTTGGCGCGGCAGCCTTTTCTTTCTCTTTCGGGATTGTGTTTTTCTCCACCTGAAAATGCCAAAGAAGGCATAAAAACATGGATTTGTCTCTCCTGCTGCGCACACACTTCGGAGAGCTTGCAAAGGCCTAATAACCACAAGCAGCCCCTACTCCACTATGGGAGACACTGTTTTCATCAAGTTTGAAGCCTCAGTGTTGGCGCGGCAGCCTTTTCTTTCTCTTTCGGGATTGTGTTTTTCTCCACCTGAAAATGCCAAAGAAGGCATAAAAACATGGATTTGTCTCTCCTGCTGCGCACACACTTCGGAGAGCTTGCAAATGCCTAATAACCACAAGCAGCCCCTACTCCAATATGGGAGACACTGTTTTCATCAAGTTTGAAGCCTCAGTGTTGGCGCGGCAGCCTTTTCTTTCTCTTTCGGGATTGTGTTTTTCTCCACCTGAAAATGCCAAAGAAGGCATAAAAACATGGATTTGTCTTTCCTGCTGCGCACACACTTCGGAGAGCTTGCAAAGGCCTAATAACCACAAGCAGCCCCTACTCCACTATGGGAGACACTGTTTTCATCAAGTTTGAAGCCTCAGTGTTGGCGCGGCAGCCTTTTCTTTCTCTTTCGGGATTGTGTTTTTCTCCACCTGAAAATGCCAAAGAAGGCATAAAAACATGGATTTGTCTCTCCTGCTGCGCACACACTTCGGAGAGCTTGCAAATGCCTAATAACCACAAGCAGCCCCTACTCCAATATGGGAGACACTGTTTTCATCAAGTTTGAAGCCTCAGTGTTGGCGCGGCAGCCTTTTCTTTCTCTTTCGGGATTGTGTTTTTCTCCACCTGAAAATGCCAAAGAAGGCATAAAAACATGGATTTGTCTCTCCTGCTGCGCACACACTTCGGAGAGCTTGCAAAGGCCTAATAACCACAAGCAGCCCCTACTCCACTATGGGAGACACTGTTTTCATCAAGTTTGAAGCCTCAGTGTTGGCGCGGCAGCCTTTTCTTTCTCTTTCGGGATTGTGTTTTTCTCCACCTGAAAATGCCAAAGAAGGCATAAAAACATGGATTTGTCTCTCCTGCTGCGCACACACTTCGGAGAGCTTGCAAATGCCTAATAACCACAAGCAGCCCCTACTCCATTATGGGAGACACTGTTTTCATCAAGTTTGAAGCCTCAGTGTTGGCGCGGCAGCCTTTTCTTTCTCTTTCGGGATTGTGTTTTTCTCCACCTGAAAATGCCAAAGAAGGCATAAAAACATGGATTTGTCTCTCCTGCTGCGCACACACTTCGGAGAGCTTGCAAATGCCTAATAACCACAAGCAGCCCCTACTCCATTATGGGAGACACTGTTTTCATCAAGTTTGAAGCCTCAGTGTTGGCGCGGCAGCCTTTTCTTTCTCTTTCGGGATTGTGTTTTTCTCCACCTGAAAATGCCAAAGAAGGCATAAAAACATGGATTTGTCTCTCCTGCTGCGCACACACTTCGGAGAGCTTGCAAATGCCTAATAACCACAAGCAGCCCCTACTCCAATATGGGAGACACTGTTTTCATCAAGTTTGAAGCCTCAGTTTTGGCTGGACAGCCATTTCTTTATTTTTGGGGCCTGTGTGTTTTTCGACCTGGAAATGGCAAAAAAGGCGCGAAAACATTGATTTGTCTCTCCTGCCGCGCACACACTTCGGAGAGCTTGCAAAGGCCTAATAACCACAAGCAGCCCCTACTCCACTATGGGAGACACTGTTTTCATCAAGTTTGAAGCCTCAGTGTTGGCGCGGCAGCCTTTTCTTTTTCTTTCGGGATTGTGTTTTTCTCCACCTGAAAATGCCAAAGAAGGCATAAAAACATGGATTTGTCTCTCCTGCTGCGCACACACTTCGGAGAGCTTGCAAATGCCTAATAACCACAAGCAGCCCCTACTCCAATATAGGAGACACTGTTTTCATCAAGTTTGAAGCCTCAGTTTTGGCTGGACAGCCATTTCTTTATTTTTGGGGCCTGTGTGTTTTTCGACCTGGAAATGGCAAAAAAGGCGCGAAAACATTGATTTGTCTCTCCTGCCGCGCACACACTTCCGATAGCTTGCGAAGGCCTAAAAAACACAAGCTGCCCTTGAGTTATTGTGGGAGAGAATGTTTTCATCAAGTTTGAAGCCATAGTTTTGGCGCGGCAGCCGTTTCTTTCATTTTGGGGCCTATGTGTTTTTCGACCTTGAAATCGTAAAAAAGGCGCGAAAACATGGATTTGTCTCTCCTGCCGCGCACACACTTCCGATAGCTTGCGAAGGCCTAAAAAACACAAGCGGCCCTTGAGTTATTGTCTGAGAGACTGTTTTAATCAAGTTTGAAGCCTCAGTTTTGGCTGGACAGCCGTTTCTTTATTTTTGGGGCCTTTGTTTTCTTCGACCTGGAAATGGCAAAAAAGGCGCGAAAACATGGATTTGTCTCTCCTGCCGCGCACACACTTCTGATAGCGTGCAAAGGCCTAAAAAACACAAGCAGCCCGTGAGTTATTATGGGAGAGACTGTTTTCATCAAGTTTGAAGCCATAGTTTTGGCGCGGCAGCCGTTTCTTTCATTTTGGGGCCTATGTGTTTTTCGACCTTGAAATCGCAAAAAAGGCGCGAAAACATGGATTTGTCTCTCCTGCCGCGCACACACTTCGGAGAGCTTGCAAATGCCTAATAACCACAAGCAGCCCCTACTCCAATATGGGAGACACTGTTTTCATCAAGTTTGAAGCCTCAGTTTTGGCTGGACAGCCATTTCTTTATTTTTGGGGCCTGTGTGTTTTTCGACCTGGAAATGGCAAAAAAGGCGCGAAAACATTGATTTGTCTCTCCTGCCGCGCACACACTTCGGAGAGCTTGCAAAGGCCTAAAAAACACAAGCAGCCCGTGAGTTATTATGGGAGAGACTGTTTTCATCAAGTTTGAAGCCATAGTTTTGGCGCGGCAGCCGTTTCTTTCATTTTGGGGCCTATGTGTTTTTCGACCTTGAAATCGCAAAAAAGGCGCGAAAACATGGATTTGTCTCTCCTGCCGCGCACACACTTCGGAGAGCTTGCAAATGCCTAATAACCACAAGCAGCCCCTACTCCAATATGGGAGACACTGTTTTCATCAAGTTTGAAGCCTCAGTTTTGGCTGGACAGCCATTTCTTTATTTTTGGGGCCTGTGTGTTTTTCGACCTGGAAATGGCAAAAAAGGCGCGAAAACATTGATTTGTCTCTCCTGCCGCGCACACACTTCGGAGAGCTTGCAAAGGCCTAATAACCACAAGCAGCCCCTACTCCACTATGGGAGACACTGTTTTCATCAAGTTTGAAGCCTCAGTGTTGGCGCGGCAGCCTTTTCTTTCTCTTTCGGGATTGTGTTTTTCTCCACCTGAAAATGCCAAAGAAGGCATAAAAACATGGATTTGTCTCTCCTGCTGCGCACACACTTCGGAGAGCTTGCAAAGGCCTAATAACCACAAGCAGCCCCTACTCCACTATGGGAGACACTGTTTTCATCAAGTTTGAAGCCTCAGTGTTGGCGCGGCAGCCTTTTCTTTCTCTTTCGGGATTGTGTTTTTCTCCACCTGAAAATGCCAAAGAAGGCATAAAAACATGGATTTGTCTCTCCTGCTGCGCACACACTTCGGAGAGCTTGCAAATGCCTAATAACCACAAGCAGCCCCTACTCCAATATGGGAGACACTGTTTTCATCAAGTTTGAAGCCTCAGTGTTGGCGCGGCAGCCTTTTCTTTCTCTTTCGGGATTGTGTTTTTCTCCACCTGAAAATGCCAAAGAAGGCATAAAAACATGGATTTGTCTCTCCTGCTGCGCACACACTTCGGAGAGCTTGCAAAGTCTAATAACCACAAGCAGCCCCTACTCCACTATGGGAGACACTGTTTTCATCAAGTTTGAAGCCTCAGTGTTGGCGCGGCAGCCTTTTCTTTCTCTTTCGGGATTGTGTTTTTCTCCACCTGAAAATGCCAAAGAAGGCATAAAAACATGGATTTGTCTCTCCTGCTGCGCACACACTTCGGAGAGCTTGCAAATGCCTAATAACCACAAGCAGCCCCTACTCCATTATGGGAGACACTGTTTTCATCAAGTTTGAAGCCTCAGTGTTGGCGCGGCAGCCTTTTCTTTCTCTTTCGGGATTGTGTTTTTCTCCACCTGAAAATGCCAAAGAAGGCATAAAAACATGGATTTGTCTCTCCTGCTGCGCACACACTTCGGAGAGCTTGCAAATGCCTAATAACCACAAGCAGCCCCTACTCCAATATGGGAGACACTGTTTTCATCAAGTTTGAAGCCTCAGTTTTGGCTGGACAGCCATTTCTTTATTTTTGGGGCCTGTGTGTTTTTCGACCTGGAAATGGCAAAAAAGGCGCGAAAACATTGATTTGTCTCTCCTGCCGCGCACACACTTCGGAGAGCTTGCAAAGGCCTAATAACCACAAGCAGCCCCTACTCCAATATAGGAGACACTGTTTTCATCAAGTTTGAAGCCTCAGTTTTGGCTGGACAGCCATTTCTTTATTTTTGGGGCCTGTGTGTTTTTCGACCTGGAAATGGCAAAAAAGGCGCGAAAACATTGATTTGTCTCTCCTGCCGCGCACACACTTCCGATAGCTTGCGAAGGCCTAAAAAACACAAGCTGCCCTTGAGTTATTGTGGGAGAGAATGTTTTCATCAAGTTTGAAGCCATAGTTTTGGCGCGGCAGCCGTTTCTTTCATTTTGGGGCCTATGTGTTTTTCGACCTTGAAATCGTAAAAAAGGCGCGAAAACATGGATTTGTCTCTCCTGCCGCGCACACACTTCCGATAGCTTGCGAAGGCCTAAAAAACACAAGCGGCCCTTGAGTTATTGTCTGAGAGACTGTTTTAATCAAGTTTGAAGCCTCAGTTTTGGCTGGACAGCCGTTTCTTTATTTTTGGGGCCTTTGTTTTCTTCGACCTGGAAATGGCAAAAAAGGCGCGAAAACATGGATTTGTCTCTCCTGCCGCGCACACACTTCTGATAGCGTGCAAAGGCCTAAAAAACACAAGCAGCCCGTGAGTTATTATGGGAGAGACTGTTTTCATCAAGTTTGAAGCCATAGTTTTGGCGCGGCAGCCGTTTCTTTCATTTTGGGGCCTATGTGTTTTTCGACCTTGAAATCGCAAAAAAGGCGCGAAAACATGGATTTGTCTCTCCTGCCGCGCACACACTTCGGAGAGCTTGCAAATGCCTAATAACCACAAGCAGCCCCTACTCCAATATGGGAGACACTGTTTTCATCAAGTTTGAAGCCTCAGTTTTGGCTGGACAGCCATTTCTTTATTTTTGGGGCCTGTGTGTTTTTCGACCTGGAAATGGCAAAAAAGGCGCGAAAACATTGATTTGTCTCTCCTGCCGCGCACACACTTCGGAGAGCTTGCAAAGGCCTAAAAAACACAAGCAGCCCGTGAGTTATTATGGGAGAGACTGTTTTCATCAAGTTTGAAGCCATAGTTTTGGCGCGGCAGCCGTTTCTTTCATTTTGGGGCCTATGTGTTTTTCGACCTTGAAATCGCAAAAAAGGCGCGAAAACATGGATTTGTCTCTCCTGCCGCGCACACACTTCGGAGAGCTTGCAAATGCCTAATAACCACAAGCAGCCCCTACTCCAATATGGGAGACACTGTTTTCATCAAGTTTGAAGCCTCAGTTTTGGCTGGACAGCCATTTCTTTATTTTTGGGGCCTGTGTGTTTTTCGACCTGGAAATGGAAAAAAGGCGCGAAAACATTGATTTGTCTCTCCTGCCGCGCACACACTTCGGAGAGCTTGCAAAGGCCTAATAACCACAAGCAGCCCCTACTCCACTATGGGAGACACTGTTTTCATCAAGTTTGAAGCCTCAGTGTTGGCGCGGCAGCCTTTTCTTTCTCTTTCGGGATTGTGTTTTTCTCCACCTGAAAATGCCAAAGAAGGCATAAAAACATGGATTTGTCTCTCCTGCTGCGCACACACTTCGGAGAGCTTGCAAATGCCTAATAACCACAAGCAGCCCCTACTCCAATATGGGAGACACTGTTTTCATCAAGTTTGAAGCCTCAGTGTTGGCGCGGCAGCCTTTTCTTTCTCTTTCGGGATTGTGTTTTTCTCCACCTGAAAATGCCAAAGAAGGCATAAAAACATGGATTTGTCTCTCCTGCTGCGCACACACTTCGGAGAGCTTGCAAAGGCCTAATAACCACAAGCAGCCCCTACTCCACTATGGGAGACACTGTTTTCATCAAGTTTGAAGCCTCAGTGTTGGCGCGGCAGCCTTTTCTTTCTCTTTCGGGATTGTGTTTTTCTCCACCTGAAAATGCCAAAGAAGGCATAAAAACATGGATTTGTCTCTCCTGCTGCGCACACACTTCGGAGAGCTTGCAAATGCCTAATAACCACAAGCAGCCCCTACTCCAATATGGGAGACACTGTTTTCATCAAGTTTGAAGCCTCAGTGTTGGCGCGGCAGCCTTTTCTTTCTCTTTCGGGATTGTGTTTTTCTCCACCTGAAAATGCCAAAGAAGGCATAAAAACATGGATTTGTCTCTCCTGCTGCGCACACACTTCGGAGAGCTTGCAAATGCCTAATAACCACAAGCAGCCCCTACTCCATTATGGGAGACACTGTTTTCATCAAGTTTGAAGCCTCAGTGTTGGCGCGGCAGCCTTTTCTTTCTCTTTCGGGATTGTGTTTTTCTCCACCTGAAAATGCCAAAGAAGGCATAAAAACATGGATTTGTCTCTCCTGCTGCGCACACACTTCGGAGAGCTTGCAAATGCCTAATAACCACAAGCAGCCCCTACTCCAATATGGGAGACACTGTTTTCATCAAGTTTGAAGCCTCAGTTTTGGCTGGACAGCCATTTCTTTATTTTTGGGGCCTGTGTGTTTTTCGACCTGGAAATGGCAAAAAAGGCGCGAAAACATTGATTTGTCTCTCCTGCCGCGCACACACTTCGGAGAGCTTGCAAAGGCCTAATAACCACAAGCAGCCCCTACTCCACTATGGGAGACACTGTTTTCATCAAGTTTGAAGCCTCAGTGTTGGCGCGGCAGCCTTTTCTTTTTCTTTCGGGATTGTGTTTTTCTCCACCTGAAAATGCCAAAGAAGGCATAAAAACATGGATTTGTCTCTCCTGCTGCGCACACACTTCGGAGAGCTTGCAAATGCCTAATAACCACAAGCAGCCCCTACTCCAATATAGGAGACACTGTTTTCATCAAGTTTGAAGCCTCAGTTTTGGCTGGACAGCCATTTCTTTATTTTTGGGGCCTGTGTGTTTTTCGACCTGGAAATGGCAAAAAAGGCGCGAAAACATTGATTTGTCTCTCCTGCCGCGCACACACTTCCGATAGCTTGCGAAGGCCTAAAAAACACAAGCTGCCCTTGAGTTATTGTGGGAGAGAATGTTTTCATCAAGTTTGAAGCCATAGTTTTGGCGCGGCAGCCGTTTCTTTCATTTTGGGGCCTATGTGTTTTTCGACCTTGAAATCGTAAAAAAGGCGCGAAAACATGGATTTGTCTCTCCTGCCGCGCACACACTTCCGATAGCTTGCGAAGGCCTAAAAAACACAAGCGGCCCTTGAGTTATTGTCTGAGAGACTGTTTTAATCAAGTTTGAAGCCTCAGTTTTGGCTGGACAGCCGTTTCTTTATTTTTGGGGCCTTTGTTTTCTTCGACCTGGAAATGGCAAAAAAGGCGCGAAAACATGGATTTGTCTCTCCTGCCGCGCACACACTTCTGATAGCGTGCAAAGGCCTAAAAAACACAAGCAGCCCGTGAGTTATTATGGGAGAGACTGTTTTCATCAAGTTTGAAGCCATAGTTTTGGCGCGGCAGCCGTTTCTTTCATTTTGGGGCCTATGTGTTTTTCGACCTTGAAATCGCAAAAAAGGCGCGAAAACATGGATTTGTCTCTCCTGCCGCGCACACACTTCGGAGAGCTTGCAAATGCCTAATAACCACAAGCAGCCCCTACTCCAATATGGGAGACACTGTTTTCATCAAGTTTGAAGCCTCAGTTTTGGCTGGACAGCCATTTCTTTATTTTTGGGGCCTGTGTGTTTTTCGACCTGGAAATGGCAAAAAAGGCGCGAAAACATTGATTTGTCTCTCCTGCCGCGCACACACTTCGGAGAGCTTGCAAAGGCCTAAAAAACACAAGCAGCCCGTGAGTTATTATGGGAGAGACTGTTTTCATCAAGTTTGAAGCCATAGTTTTGGCGCGGCAGCCGTTTCTTTCATTTTGGGGCCTATGTGTTTTTCGACCTTGAAATCGCAAAAAAGGCGCGAAAACATGGATTTGTCTCTCCTGCCGCGCACACACTTCGGAGAGCTTGCAAATGCCTAATAACCACAAGCAGCCCCTACTCCAATATGGGAGACACTGTTTTCATCAAGTTTGAAGCCTCAGTTTTGGCTGGACAGCCATTTCTTTATTTTTGGGGCCTGTGTGTTTTTCGACCTGGAAATGGCAAAAAAGGCGCGAAAACATTGATTTGTCTCTCCTGCCGCGCACACACTTCGGAGAGCTTGCAAAGGCCTAATAACCACAAGCAGCCCCTACTCCACTATGGGAGACACTGTTTTCATCAAGTTTGAAGCCTCAGTGTTGGCGCGGCAGCCTTTTCTTTCTCTTTCGGGATTGTGTTTTTCTCCACCTGAAAATGCCAAAGAAGGCATAAAAACATGGATTTGTCTCTCCTGCTGCGCACACACTTCGGAGAGCTTGCAAATGCCTAATAACCACAAGCAGCCCCTACTCCAATATGGGAGACACTGTTTTCATCAAGTTTGAAGCCTCAGTGTTGGCGCGGCAGCCTTTTCTTTCTCTTTCGGGATTGTGTTTTTCTCCACCTGAAAATGCCAAAGAAGGCATAAAAACATGGATTTGTCTCTCCTGCTGCGCACACACTTCGGAGAGCTTGCAAAGGCCTAATAACCACAAGCAGCCCCTACTCCACTATGGGAGACACTGTTTTCATCAAGTTTGAAGCCTCAGTGTTGGCGCGGCAGCCTTTTCTTTCTCTTTCGGGATTGTGTTTTTCTCCACCTGAAAATGCCAAAGAAGGCATAAAAACATGGATTTGTCTCTCCTGCTGCGCACACACTTCGGAGAGCTTGCAAATGCCTAATAACCACAAGCAGCCCCTACTCCAATATGGGAGACACTGTTTTCATCAAGTTTGAAGCCTCAGTGTTGGCGCGGCAGCCTTTTCTTTCTCTTTCGGGATTGTGTTTTTCTCCACCTGAAAATGCCAAAGAAGGCATAAAAACATGGATTTGTCTCTCCTGCTGCGCACACACTTCGGAGAGCTTGCAAAGGCCTAATAACCACAAGCAGCCCCTACTCCACTATGGGAGACACTGTTTTCATCAAGTTTGAAGCCTCAGTGTTGGCGCGGCAGCCTTTTCTTTCTCTTTCGGGATTGTGTTTTTCTCCACCTGAAAATGCCAAAGAAGGCATAAAAACATGGATTTGTCTCTCCTGCTGCGCACACACTTCGGAGAGCTTGCAAATGCCTAATAACCACAAGCAGCCCCTACTCCATTATGGGAGACACTGTTTTCATCAAGTTTGAAGCCTCAGTGTTGGCGCGGCAGCCTTTTCTTTCTCTTTCGGGATTGTGTTTTTCTCCACCTGAAAATGCCAAAGAAGGCATAAAAACATGGATTTGTCTCTCCTGCTGCGCACACACTTCGGAGAGCTTGCAAATGCCTAATAACCACAAGCAGCCCCTACTCCAATATGGGAGACACTGTTTTCATCAAGTTTGAAGCCTCAGTTTTGGCTGGACAGCCATTTCTTTATTTTTGGGGCCTGTGTGTTTTTCGACCTGGAAATGGCAAAAAAGGCGCGAAAACATTGATTTGTCTCTCCTGCCGCGCACACACTTCGGAGAGCTTGCAAAGGCCTAATAACCACAAGCAGCCCCTACTCCACTATGGGAGACACTGTTTTCATCAAGTTTGAAGCCTCAGTGTTGGCGCGGCAGCCTTTTCTTTTTCTTTCGGGATTGTGTTTTTCTCCACCTGAAAATGCCAAAGAAGGCATAAAAACATGGATTTGTCTCTCCTGCTGCGCACACACTTCGGAGAGCTTGCAAATGCCTAATAACCACAAGCAGCCCCTACTCCAATATAGGAGACACTGTTTTCATCAAGTTTGAAGCCTCAGTTTTGGCTGGACAGCCATTTCTTTATTTTTGGGGCCTGTGTGTTTTTCGACCTGGAAATGGCAAAAAAGGCGCGAAAACATTGATTTGTCTCTCCTGCCGCGCACACACTTCCGATAGCTTGCGAAGGCCTAAAAAACACAAGCTGCCCTTGAGTTATTGTGGGAGAGAATGTTTTCATCAAGTTTGAAGCCATAGTTTTGGCGCGGCAGCCGTTTCTTTCATTTTGGGGCCTATGTGTTTTTCGACCTTGAAATCGTAAAAAAGGCGCGAAAACATGGATTTGTCTCTCCTGCCGCGCACACACTTCCGATAGCTTGCGAAGGCCTAAAAAACACAAGCGGCCCTTGAGTTATTGTCTGAGAGACTGTTTTAATCAAGTTTGAAGCCTCAGTTTTCGCTGGACAGCCGTTTCTTTATTTTTGGGGCCTTTGTTTTCTTCGACCTGGAAATGGCAAAAAAGGCGCGAAAACATGGATTTGTCTCTCCTGCCGCGCACACACTTCTGATAGCGTGCAAAGGCCTAAAAAACACAAGCAGCCCGTGAGTTATTATGGGAGAGACTGTTTTCATCAAGTTTGAAGCCATAGTTTTGGCGCGGCAGCCGTTTCTTTCATTTTGGGGCCTATGTGTTTTTCGACCTTGAAATCGCAAAAAAGACGCGAAAACATGGATTTGTCTCTCCTGCCGCGCACACACTTCGGAGAGCTTGCAAATGCCTAATAACCACAAGCAGCCCCTACTCCAATATGGGAGACACTGTTTTCATCAAGTTTGAAGCCTCAGTTTTGGCTGGACAGCCATTTCTTTATTTTTGGGGCCTGTGTGTTTTTCGACCTGGAAATGTCAAAAAAGGCGCGAAAACATTGATTTGTCTCTCCTGCCGCGCACACACTTCGGAGAGCTTGCAAAGGCCTAAAAAACACAAGCAGCCCGTGAGTTATTATGGGAGAGACTGTTTTCATCAAGTTTGAAGCCATAGTTTTGGCGCGGCAGCCGTTTCTTTCATTTTGGGGCCTATGTGTTTTTCGACCTTGAAATCGCAAAAAAGGCGCGAAAACATGGATTTGTCTCTCCTGCCGCGCACACACTTCGGAGAGCTTGCAAATGCCTAATAACCACAAGCAGCCCCTACTCCAATATGGGAGACACTGTTTTCATCAAGTTTGAAGCCTCAGTTTTGGCTGGACAGCCATTTCTTTATTTTTGGGGCCTGTGTGTTTTTCGACCTGGAAATGGCAAAAAAGGCGCGAAAACATTGATTTGTCTCTCCTGCCGCGCACACACTTCGGAGAGCTTGCAAAGGCCTAATAACCACAAGCAGCCCCTACTCCACTATGGGAGACACTGTTTTCATCAAGTTTGAAGCCTCAGTGTTGGCGCGGCAGCCTTTTCTTTCTCTTTCGGGATTGTGTTTTTCTCCACCTGAAAATGCCAAAGAAGGCATAAAAACATGGATTTGTCTCTCCTGCTGCGCACACACTTCGGAGAGCTTGCAAATGCCTAATAACCACAAGCAGCCCCTACTCCAATATGGGAGACACTGTTTTCATCAAGTTTGAAGCCTCAGTGTTGGCGCGGCAGCCTTTTCTTTCTCTTTCGGGATTGTGTTTTTCTCCACCTGAAAATGCCAAAGAAGGCATAAAAACATGGATTTGTCTCTCCTGCTGCGCACACACTTCGGAGAGCTTGCAAAGGCCTAATAACCACAAGCAGCCCCTACTCCACTATGGGAGACACTGTTTTCATCAAGTTTGAAGCCTCAGTGTTGGCGCGGCAGCCTTTTCTTTCTCTTTCGGGATTGTGTTTTTCTCCACCTGAAAATGCCAAAGAAGGCATAAAAACATGGATTTGTCTCTCCTGCTGCGCACACACTTCGGAGAGCTTGCAAATGCCTAATAACCACAAGCAGCCCCTACTCCAATATGGGAGACACTGTTTTCATCAAGTTTGAAGCCTCAGTGTTGGCGCGGCAGCCTTTTCTTTCTCTTTCGGGATTGTGTTTTTCTCCACCTGAAAATGCCAAAGAAGGCATAAAAACATGGATTTGTCTCTCCTGCTGCGCACACACTTCGGAGAGCTTGCAAAGGCCTAATAACCACAAGCAGCCCCTACTCCACTATGGGAGACACTGTTTTCATCAAGTTTGAAGCCTCAGTGTTGGCGCGGCAGCCTTTTCTTTCTCTTTCGGGATTGTGTTTTTCTCCACCTGAAAATGCCAAAGAAGGCATAAAAACATGGATTTGTCTCTCCTGCTGCGCACACACTTCGGAGAGCTTGCAAATGCCTAATAACCACAAGCAGCCCCTACTCCATTATGGGAGACACTGTTTTCATCAAGTTTGAAGCCTCAGTGTTGGCGCGGCAGCCTTTTCTTTCTCTTTCGGGATTGTGTTTTTCTCCACCTGAAAATGCCAAAGAAGGCATAAAAACATGGATTTGTCTCTCCTGCTGCGCACACACTTCGGAGAGCTTGCAAATGCCTAATAACCACAAGCAGCCCCTACTCCAATATGGGAGACACTGTTTTCATCAAGTTTGAAGCCTCAGTTTTGGCTGGACAGCCATTTCTTTATTTTTGGGGCCTGTGTGTTTTTCGACCTGGAAATGGCAAAAAAGGCGCGAAAACATTGATTTGTCTCTCCTGCCGCGCACACACTTCGGAGAGCTTGCAAAGGCCTAATAACCACAAGCAGCCCCTACTCCACTATGGGAGACACTGTTTTCATCAAGTTTGAAGTCTCAGTGTTGGCGCGGCAGCCTTTTCTTTTTCTTTCGGGATTGTGTTTTTCTCCACCTGAAAATGCCAAAGAAGGCATAAAAACATGGATTTGTCTCTCCTGCTGCGCACACACTTCGGAGAGCTTGCAAATGCCTAATAACCACAAGCAGCCCCTACTCCAATATAGGAGACACTGTTTTCATCAAGTTTGAAGCCTCAGTTTTGGCTGGACAGCCATTTCTTTATTTTTGGGGCCTGTGTGTTTTTCGACCTGGAAATGGCAAAAAAGGCGCGAAAACATTGATTTGTCTCTCCTGCCGCGCACACACTTCCGATAGCTTGCGAAGGCCTAAAAAACACAAGCTGCCCTTGAGTTATTGTGGGAGAGAATGTTTTCATCAAGTTTGAAGCCATAGTTTTGGCGCGGCAGCCGTTTCTTTCATTTTGGGGCCTATGTGTTTTTCGACCTTGAAATCGTAAAAAAGGCGCGAAAACATGGATTTGTCTCTCCTGCCGCGCACACACTTCCGATAGCTTGCGAAGGCCTAAAAAACACAAGCGGCCCTTGAGTTATTGTCTGAGAGACTGTTTTAATCAAGTTTGAAGCCTCAGTTTTGGCTGGACAGCCGTTTCTTTATTTTTGGGGCCTTTGTTTTCTTCGACCTGGAAATGGCAAAAAAGGCGCGAAAACATGGATTTGTCTCTCCTGCCGCGCACACACTTCTGATAGCGTGCAAAGGCCTAAAAAACACAAGCAGCCCGTGAGTTATTATGGGAGAGACTGTTTTCATCAAGTTTGAAGCCATAGTTTTGGCGCGGCAGCCGTTTCTTTCATTTTGGGGCCTATGTGTTTTTCGACCTTGAAATCGCAAAAAAGGCGCGAAAACATGGATTTGTCTCTCCTGCCGCGCACACACTTCGGAGAGCTTGCAAATGCCTAATAACCACAAGCAGCCCCTACTCCAATATGGGAGACACTGTTTTCATCAAGTTTGAAGCCTCAGTTTTGGCTGGACAGCCATTTCTTTATTTTTGGGGCCTGTGTGTTTTTCGACCTGGAAATGGCAAAAAAGGCGCGAAAACATTGATTTGTCTCTCCTGCCGCGCACACACTTCGGAGAGCTTGCAAAGGCCTAAAAAACACAAGCAGCCCGTGAGTTATTATGGGAGAGACTGTTTTCATCAAGTTTGAAGCCATAGTTTTGGCGCGGCAGCCGTTTCTTTCATTTTGGGGCCTATGTGTTTTTCGACCTTGAAATCGCAAAAAAGGCGCGAAAACATGGATTTGTCTCTCCTGCCGCGCACACACTTCGGAGAGCTTGCAAATGCCTAATAACCACAAGCAGCCCCTACTCCAATATGGGAGACACTGTTTTCATCAAGTTTGAAGCCTCAGTTTTGGCTGGACAGCCATTTCTTTATTTTTGGGGCCTGTGTGTTTTTCGACCTGGAAATGGCAAAAAAGGCGCGAAAACATTGATTTGTCTCTCCTGCCGCGCACACACTTCGGAGAGCTTGCAAAGGCCTAATAACCACAAGCAGCCCCTACTCCACTATGGGAGACACTGTTTTCATCAAGTTTGAAGCCTCAGTGTTGGCGCGGCAGCCTTTTCTTTCTCTTTCGGGATTGTGTTTTTCTCCACCTGAAAATGCCAAAGAAGGCATAAAAACATGGATTTGTCTCTCCTGCTGCGCACACACTTCGGAGAGCTTGCAAATGCCTAATAACCACAAGCAGCCCCTACTCCAATATGGGAGACACTGTTTTCATCAAGTTTGAAGCCTCAGTGTTGGCGCGGCAGCCTTTTCTTTCTCTTTCGGGATTGTGTTTTTCTCCACCTGAAAATGCCAAAGAAGGCATAAAAACATGGATTTGTCTCTCCTGCTGCGCACACACTTCGGAGAGCTTGCAAAGGCCTAATAACCACAAGCAGCCCCTACTCCACTATGGGAGACACTGTTTTCATCAAGTTTGAAGCCTCAGTGTTGGCGCGGCAGCCTTTTCTTTCTCTTTCGGGATTGTGTTTTTCTCCACCTGAAAATGCCAAAGAAGGCATAAAAACATGGATTTGTCTCTCCTGCTGCGCACACACTTCGGAGAGCTTGCAAATGCCTAATAACCACAAGCAGCCCCTACTCCAATATGGGAGACACTGTTTTCATCAAGTTTGAAGCCTCAGTGTTGGCGCGGCAGCCTTTTCTTTCTCTTTCGGGATTGTGTTTTTCTCCACCTGAAAATGCCAAAGAAGGCATAAAAACATGGATTTGTCTCTCCTGCTGCGCACACACTTCGGAGAGCTTGCAAAGGCCTAATAACCACAAGCAGCCCCTACTCCACTATGGGAGACACTGTTTTCATCAAGTTTGAAGCCTCAGTGTTGGCGCGGCAGCCTTTTCTTTCTCTTTCGGGATTGTGTTTTTCTCCACCTGAAAATGCCAAAGAAGGCATAAAAACATGGATTTGTCTCTCCTGCTGCGCACACACTTCGGAGAGCTTGCAAATGCCTAATAACCACAAGCAGCCCCTACTCCATTATGGGAGACACTGTTTTCATCAAGTTTGAAGCCTCAGTGTTGGCGCGGCAGCCTTTTCTTTCTCTTTCGGGATTGTGTTTTTCTCCACCTGAAAATGCCAAAGAAGGCATAAAAACATGGATTTGTCTCTCCTGCTGCGCACACACTTCGGAGAGCTTGCAAATGCCTAATAACCACAAGCAGCCCCTACTCCAATATGGGAGACACTGTTTTCATCAAGTTTGAAGCCTCAGTTTTGGCTGGACAGCCATTTCTTTATTTTTGGGGCCTGTGTGTTTTTCGACCTGGAAATGGCAAAAAAGGCGCGAAAACATTGATTTGTCTCTCCTGCCGCGCACACACTTCGGAGAGCTTGCAAAGGCCTAATAACCACAAGCAGCCCCTACTCCACTATGGGAGACACTGTTTTCATCAAGTTTGAAGCCTCAGTGTTGGCGCGGCAGCCTTTTCTTTTTCTTTCGGGATTGTGTTTTTCTCCACCTGAAAATGCCAAAGAAGGCATAAAAACATGGATTTGTCTCTCCTGCTGCGCACACACTTCGGAGAGCTTGCAAATGCCTAATAACCACAAGCAGCCCCTACTCCAATATAGGAGACACTGTTTTCATCAAGTTTGAAGCCTCAGTTTTGGCTGGACAGCCATTTCTTTATTTTTGGGGCCTGTGTGTTTTTCGACCTGGAAATGGCAAAAAAGGCGCGAAAACATTGATTTGTCTCTCCTGCCGCGCACACACTTCCGATAGCTTGCGAAGGCCTAAAAAACACAAGCTGCCCTTGAGTTATTGTGGGAGAGAATGTTTTCATCAAGTTTGAAGCCATAGTTTTGGCGCGGCAGCCGTTTCTTTCATTTTGGGGCCTATGTGTTTTTCGACCTTGAAATCGTAAAAAAGGCGCGAAAACATGGATTTGTCTCTCCTGCCGCGCACACACTTCCGATAGCTTGCGAAGGCCTAAAAAACACAAGCGGCCCTTGAGTTATTGTCTGAGAGACTGTTTTAATCAAGTTTGAAGCCTCAGTTTTCGCTGGACAGCCGTTTCTTTATTTTTGGGGCCTTTGTTTTCTTCGACCTGGAAATGGCAAAAAAGGCGCGAAAACATGGATTTGTCTCTCCTGCCGCGCACACACTTCTGATAGCGTGCAAAGGCCTAAAAAACACAAGCAGCCCGTGAGTTATTATGGGAGAGACTGTTTTCATCAAGTTTGAAGCCATAGTTTTGGCGCGGCAGCCGTTTCTTTCATTTTGGGGCCTATGTGTTTTTCGACCTTGAAATCGCAAAAAAGACGCGAAAACATGGATTTGTCTCTCCTGCCGCGCACACACTTCGGAGAGCTTGCAAATGCCTAATAACCACAAGCAGCCCCTACTCCAATATGGGAGACACTGTTTTCATCAAGTTTGAAGCCTCAGTTTTGGCTGGACAGCCATTTCTTTATTTTTGGGGCCTGTGTGTTTTTCGACCTGGAAATGTCAAAAAAGGCGCGAAAACATTGATTTGTCTCTCCTGCCGCGCACACACTTCGGAGAGCTTGCAAAGGCCTAAAAAACACAAGCAGCCCGTGAGTTATTATGGGAGAGACTGTTTTCATCAAGTTTGAAGCCATAGTTTTGGCGCGGCAGCCGTTTCTTTCATTTTGGGGCCTATGTGTTTTTCGACCTTGAAATCGCAAAAAAGGCGCGAAAACATGGATTTGTCTCTCCTGCCGCGCACACACTTCGGAGAGCTTGCAAATGCCTAATAACCACAAGCAGCCCCTACTCCAATATGGGAGACACTGTTTTCATCAAGTTTGAAGCCTCAGTTTTGGCTGGACAGCCATTTCTTTATTTTTGGGGCCTGTGTGTTTTTCGACCTGGAAATGGCAAAAAAGGCGCGAAAACATTGATTTGTCTCTCCTGCCGCGCACACACTTCGGAGAGCTTGCAAAGGCCTAATAACCACAAGCAGCCCCTACTCCACTATGGGAGACACTGTTTTCATCAAGTTTGAAGCCTCAGTGTTGGCGCGGCAGCCTTTTCTTTCTCTTTCGGGATTGTGTTTTTCTCCACCTGAAAATGCCAAAGAAGGCATAAAAACATGGATTTGTCTCTCCTGCTGCGCACACACTTCGGAGAGCTTGCAAATGCCTAATAACCACAAGCAGCCCCTACTCCAATATGGGAGACACTGTTTTCATCAAGTTTGAAGCCTCAGTGTTGGCGCGGCAGCCTTTTCTTTCTCTTTCGGGATTGTGTTTTTCTCCACCTGAAAATGCCAAAGAAGGCATAAAAACATGGATTTGTCTCTCCTGCTGCGCACACACTTCGGAGAGCTTGCAAAGGCCTAATAACCACAAGCAGCCCCTACTCCACTATGGGAGACACTGTTTTCATCAAGTTTGAAGCCTCAGTGTTGGCGCGGCAGCCTTTTCTTTCTCTTTCGGGATTGTGTTTTTCTCCACCTGAAAATGCCAAAGAAGGCATAAAAACATGGATTTGTCTCTCCTGCTGCGCACACACTTCGGAGAGCTTGCAAATGCCTAATAACCACAAGCAGCCCCTACTCCAATATGGGAGACACTGTTTTCATCAAGTTTGAAGCCTCAGTGTTGGCGCGGCAGCCTTTTCTTTCTCTTTCGGGATTGTGTTTTTCTCCACCTGAAAATGCCAAAGAAGGCATAAAAACATGGATTTGTCTCTCCTGCTGCGCACACACTTCGGAGAGCTTGCAAAGGCCTAATAACCACAAGCAGCCCTTACTCCACTATGGGAGACACTGTTTTCATCAAGTTTGAAGCCTCAGTGTTGGCGCGGCAGCCTTTTCTTTCTCTTTCGGGATTGTGTTTTTCTCCACCTGAAAATGCCAAAGAAGGCATAAAAACATGGATTTGTCTCTCCTGCTGCGCACACACTTCGGAGAGCTTGCAAATGCCTAATAACCACAAGCAGCCCCTACTCCATTATGGGAGACACTGTTTTCATCAAGTTTGAAGCCTCAGTGTTGGCGCGGCAGCCTTTTCTTTCTCTTTCGGGATTGTGTTTTTCTCCACCTGAAAATGCCAAAGAAGGCATAAAAACATGGATTTGTCTCTCCTGCTGCGCACACACTTCGGAGAGCTTGCAAATGCCTAATAACCACAAGCAGCCCCTACTCCAATATGGGAGACACTGTTTTCATCAAGTTTGAAGCCTCAGTTTTGGCTGGACAGCCATTTCTTTATTTTTGGGGCCTGTGTGTTTTTCGACCTGGAAATGGCAAAAAAGGCGCGAAAACATTGATTTGTCTCTCCTGCCGCGCACACACTTCGGAGAGCTTGCAAAGGCCTAATAACCACAAGCAGCCCCTACTCCACTATGGGAGACACTGTTTTCATCAAGTTTGAAGTCTCAGTGTTGGCGCGGCAGCCTTTTCTTTTTCTTTCGGGATTGTGTTTTTCTCCACCTGAAAATGCCAAAGAAGGCATAAAAACATGGATTTGTCTCTCCTGCTGCGCACACACTTCGGAGAGCTTGCAAATGCCTAATAACCACAAGCAGCCCCTACTCCAATATAGGAGACACTGTTTTCATCAAGTTTGAAGCCTCAGTTTTGGCTGGACAGCCATTTCTTTATTTTTGGGGCCTGTGTGTTTTTCGACCTGGAAATGGCAAAAAAGGCGCGAAAACATTGATTTGTCTCTCCTGCCGCGCACACACTTCCGATAGCTTGCGAAGGCCTAAAAAACACAAGCTGCCCTTGAGTTATTGTGGGAGAGAATGTTTTCATCAAGTTTGAAGCCATAGTTTTGGCGCGGCAGCCGTTTCTTTCATTTTGGGGCCTATGTGTTTTTCGACCTTGAAATCGTAAAAAAGGCGCGAAAACATGGATTTGTCTCTCCTGCCGCGCACACACTTCCGATAGCTTGCGAAGGCCTAAAAAACACAAGCGGCCCTTGAGTTATTGTCTGAGAGACTGTTTTAATCAAGTTTGAAGCCTCAGTTTTGGCTGGACAGCCGTTTCTTTATTTTTGGGGCCTTTGTTTTCTTCGACCTGGAAATGGCAAAAAAGGCGCGAAAACATGGATTTGTCTCTCCTGCCGCGCACACACTTCTGATAGCGTGCAAAGGCCTAAAAAACACAAGCAGCCCGTGAGTTATTATGGGAGAGACTGTTTTCATCAAGTTTGAAGCCATAGTTTTGGCGCGGCAGCCGTTTCTTTCATTTTGGGGCCTATGTGTTTTTCGACCTTGAAATCGCAAAAAAGGCGCGAAAACATGGATTTGTCTCTCCTGCCGCGCACACACTTCGGAGAGCTTGCAAATGCCTAATAACCACAAGCAGCCCCTACTCCAATATGGGAGACACTGTTTTCATCAAGTTTGAAGCCTCAGTTTTGGCTGGACAGCCATTTCTTTATTTTTGGGGCCTGTGTGTTTTTCGACCTGGAAATGGCAAAAAAGGCGCGAAAACATTGATTTGTCTCTCCTGCCGCGCACACACTTCGGAGAGCTTGCAAAGGCCTAAAAAACACAAGCAGCCCGTGAGTTATTATGGGAGAGACTGTTTTCATCAAGTTTGAAGCCATAGTTTTGGCGCGGCAGCCGTTTCTTTCATTTTGGGGCCTATGTGTTTTTCGACCTTGAAATCGCAAAAAAGGCGCGAAAACATGGATTTGTCTCTCCTGCCGCGCACACACTTCGGAGAGCTTGCAAATGCCTAATAACCACAAGCAGCCCCTACTCCAATATGGGAGACACTGTTTTCATCAAGTTTGAAGCCTCAGTTTTGGCTGGACAGCCATTTCTTTATTTTTGGGGCCTGTGTGTTTTTCGACCTGGAAATGGCAAAAAAGGCGCGAAAACATTGATTTGTCTCTCCTGCCGCGCACACACTTCGGAGAGCTTGCAAAGGCCTAATAACCACAAGCAGCCCCTACTCCACTATGGGAGACACTGTTTTCATCAAGTTTGAAGCCTCAGTGTTGGCGCGGCAGCCTTTTCTTTCTCTTTCGGGATTGTGTTTTTCTCCACCTGAAAATGCCAAAGAAGGCATAAAAACATGGATTTGTCTCTCCTGCTGCGCACACACTTCGGAGAGCTTGCAAAGGCCTAATAACCACAAGCAGCCCCTACTCCACTATGGGAGACACTGTTTTCATCAAGTTTGAAGCCTCAGTGTTGGCGCGGCAGCCTTTTCTTTCTCTTTCGGGATTGTGTTTTTCTCCACCTGAAATTGCCAAAGAAGGCATAAAAACATGGATTTGTCTCTCCTGCTGCGCACACACTTCGGAGAGCTTGCAAATGCCTAATAACCACAAGCAGCCCCTACTCCAATATGGGAGACACTGTTTTCATCAAGTTTGAAGCCTCAGTGTTGGCGCGGCAGCCTTTTCTTTCTCTTTCGGGATTGTGTTTTTCTCCACCTGAAAATGCCAAAGAAGGCATAAAAACATGGATTTGTCTCTCCTGCTGCGCACACACTTCGGAGAGCTTGCAAAGGCCTAATAACCACAAGCAGCCCCTACTCCACTATGGGAGACACTGTTTTCATCAAGTTTGAAGCCTCAGTGTTGGCGCGGCAGCCTTTTCTTTCTCTTTCGGGATTGTGTTTTTCTCCACCTGAAAATGCCAAAGAAGGCATAAAAACATGGATTTGTCTCTCCTGCTGCGCACACACTTCGGAGAGCTTGCAAATGCCTAATAACCACAAGCAGCCCCTACTCCATTATGGGAGACACTGTTTTCATCAAGTTTGAAGCCTCAGTGTTGGCGCGGCAGCCTTTTCTTTCTCTTTCGGGATTGTGTTTTTCTCCACCTGAAAATGCCAAAGAAGGCATAAAAACATGGATTTGTCTCTCCTGCTGCGCACACACTTCGGAGAGCTTGCAAATGCCTAATAACCACAAGCAGCCCCTACTCCAATATGGGAGACACTGTTTTCATCAAGTTTGAAGCCTCAGTTTTGGCTGGACAGCCATTTCTTTATTTTTGGGGCCTGTGTGTTTTTCGACCTGGAAATGGCAAAAAAGGCGCGAAAACATTGATTTGTCTCTCCTGCCGCGCACACACTTCGGAGAGCTTGCAAAGGCCTAATAACCACAAGCAGCCCCTACTCCACTATGGGAGACACTGTTTTCATCAAGTTTGAAGCCTCAGTGTTGGCGCGGCAGCCTTTTCTTTTTCTTTCGGGATTGTGTTTTTCTCCACCTGAAAATGCCAAAGAAGGCATAAAAACATGGATTTGTCTCTCCTGCTGCGCACACACTTCGGAGAGCTTGCAAATGCCTAATAACCACAAGCAGCCCCTACTCCAATATAGGAGACACTGTTTTCATCAAGTTTGAAGCCTCAGTTTTGGCTGGACAGCCATTTCTTTATTTTTGGGGCCTGTGTGTTTTTCGACCTGGAAATGGCAAAAAAGGCGCGAAAACATTGATTTGTCTCTCCTGCCGCGCACACACTTCCGATAGCTTGCGAAGGCCTAAAAAACACAAGCTGCCCTTCAGTTATTGTGGGAGAGAATGTTTTCATCAAGTTTGAAGCCATAGTTTTGGCGCGGCAGCCGTTTCTTTCATTTTGGGGCCTATGTGTTTTTCGACCTTGAAATCGTAAAAAAGGCGCGAAAACATGGATTTGTCTCTCCTGCCGCGCACACACTTCCGATAGCTTGCGAAGGCCTAAAAAACACAAGCGGCCCTTGAGTTATTGTCTGAGAGACTGTTTTAATCAAGTTTGAAGCCTCAGTTTTGGCTGGACAGCCGTTTCTTTATTTTTGGGGCCTTTGTTTTCTTCGACCTGGAAATGGCAAAAAAGGCGCGAAAACATGGATTTGTCTCTCCTGCCGCGCACACACTTCTGATAGCGTGCAAAGGCCTAAAAAACACAAGCAGCCCGTGAGTTATTATGGGAGAGACTGTTTTCATCAAGTTTGAAGCCATAGTTTTGGCGCGGCAGCCGTTTCTTTCATTTTGGGGCCTATGTGTTTTTCGACCTTGAAATCGCAAAAAAGGCGCGAAAACATGGATTTGTCTCTCCTGCCGCGCACACACTTCGGAGAGCTTGCAAATGCCTAATAACCACAAGCAGCCCCTACTCCAATATGGGAGACACTGTTTTCATCAAGTTTGAAGCCTCAGTTTTGGCTGGACAGCCATTTCTTTATTTTTGGGGCCTGTGTGTTTTTCGACCTGGAAATGGCAAAAAAGGCGCGAAAACATTGATTTGTCTCTCCTGCCGCGCACACACTTCGGAGAGCTTGCAAAGGCCTAAAAAACACAAGCAGCCCGTGAGTTATTATGGGAGAGACTGTTTTCATCAAGTTTGAAGCCATAGTTTTGGCGCGGCAGCCGTTTCTTTCATTTTGGGGCCTATGTGTTTTTCGACCTTGAAATCGCAAAAAAGGCGCGAAAACATGGATTTGTCTCTCCTGCCGCGCACACACTTCGGAGAGCTTGCAAATGCCTAATAACCACAAGCAGCCCCTACTCCAATATGGGAGACACTGTTTTCATC
>NW_028153224.1:2500-17724 GCF_951799395.1 Argentina silus
ATAGAGACGGGTGATTTGATGGCTTACAGAGGCTTAACGATGATTAAGTAACATTAATTAGGCCATCAGTCTGACATCGTCATGACTGCAGAAAACAAGCCTGCTTATTAGACAGGAGAGGGGGATGGAGGGGGGGGGGGGGAGGATGGAAGGGTGAGAAAGGGAGGAGGGAGGGGTAGGAAAGAGAGCAAGGGAAGATGGTGAGAGTGGTAGAAAGAGGGATAGACCTCCCTACCACCTCCTCCTCCTCTTCCTCCACCACCTCCTCCTCCTCTTTCTCCACCTCCACCACCTCTTTCTCCACCTCCACCTCCTCCTCCTCTTTCTCCACCTCCACCACCTCCTCCTCCTCTTTCTCCACCTCCACCACCTCCTCCTCCTCTTCCTCCACCTCCACCACCTCCTCCTCCTCTTCCTCCACCTCCACCTCCACCACCTCCTCCTCCTCTTCCTCCACCTCCTCCTCCTCATCCCTTGTTCCTGTAGACGGCAGCTCAGACAGAGGATTAGATACCTGCCTCTCTGACGCTACGGCCCTCCCGTGTGTGTGTGTGTGTGTGTGTCAGGGGGGTGTGTGTGTGTCTGTCTGAGGGAGATGACACTGTGTGTGTGTCTGTGTCCAGTGGTGTCCTGACAGCTGCCAGACCAGACTAGCAGAGCTACATTTCTATTTGACTGTGTGTGTGTCTGGAAGTTGACAAGGGACAGGGGGGTGTGTGTGTGTCTGTCTGAGGGAGATGACACTGTGTGTGTGTGTGTGTGTCTGTCTGAGGGAGATGACACTGTGTGTGTGTGTGTGTGTGTGAGTCTGTTTCCATCAGGACAGCAGTCTGTCACTCTTAATGTCAGCCTGTTAGCCATCTTGTTTGTAGTCTTGTAGACGCTCTTCTTCCTGATTCAGTTGAACACCTGGTTTGTTCTCAGCTTCTGATTGGCTGTGTGTTCCTCTCTGTTGTTATTGGCAGGTTGATTACTGCAGGTAACGTGGTGTTAGTGGTGAGATCCCTCTGTGGTAGAGGCTGCAGGGTCAGCATGCAGTAGCAGCTGTGTGTGTGTGTGTGTGTGTGTGTGTTAAATCACTAGCCCTGGGGAACAGCCATGCCTGACCTCATCCTGTCCACAAGCCCCCAGGGTCCTCTTCAGAACTCTCCCCCTCGCTGCCCCCCCCCCCCCCCTGTGTGTGTGTCCGACCAAGTCTCAAACTGGGATTTCTGGTCCTACAGAATTAAGTGCCGCTGTTTTAACAAACGTAATCTACTGGCCCCTCGGGAGACTTGAGTGTGTGTGTGTGTGTGTGTGTGTGTGTGTGCAGACCAGTCGGTTGCAGGACAGATCAATCCACAGCTAGCTCCTAGCCTAACGCTGTGTGTGCGTGTGTCTGTGTGCGTGTGCGTGTGCGTGCGCGTGTGTGTGCGTGTCCTGTACAGCAGCTGGTATCTTGATTATACTGTTCTAGCAGCAGGACCTCTCCTATTGGCCAGCTCTGTAAGGAAGTCATTCATGACTACTTCCTTGTTCTCTGCGTTACCTAGGTTACCTGTGGCCAATGAGGTCATGTGTTTTGCATGTCTGTCACCTCATCTCTGTCTCTCTGTTGTCAGTGGCAACGGTTATGTCATATCTTCCCTCTATAGAGGACCAATGATTGGGTGGTTATTGATAAACAAACGCTGCAGGGGGAGGGGCATCAATATTGATGAGCTCCAGATAATCATGAATATTGATCAACTCAGATGATCATGAATATTGATAAGCTCAGATAATCATGTAGCTAAATAATATGATGTGGTTGATGTGAGTTGACTTAAATCACACTGTTCTCAGACCTGCTCTCTCTCTCTGTACATCCATCTCTTTCTCTCAATCCAGACAGACAGATCTGTCCTTGTACTTGGTCGGTCTCTCTCTCTCTCTCTCTCTGTTTATTCTGAGGCCATCTCTCCATCTCTGTTATGTAAACAACCCTGAACATCTCTCCTCTCCTCTATCTGATGTGAACCCAGAACACCTCGGAAGTGCCTCATCTTGTCTGGCCGCCTTGCTGACTACGCAGAGAGCCAGGAATCCTCTTTTCTTCTTTTCTCTCCTTTCCTTTCAACCCCAGCCAGCCTCTCTCTGGACAGGACCCAGTCTAGCCTCAGATCTGCTGCTGTAATGCTATCTCCTTCAGCTGAGTCTCATCATTAAAACCAAAAAACACGACCTAACCTGTCTGTCCAGTAGCTTTAGCCTAGCTAGCTGACCTGTCTGTCCAGTAGCTTTAGCCTAGCTAGCTGACCTGTCTCTCCAGTAGCTTTAGCCTAGCTAGCTGACCTGTATCTCCAGTAGCTTTAGCCTAGCTAGCTAACCTGTCTGTCCAGTAGCTTTAGCCTAGCAAGCTAACCTGTCTGTCCAGTAGCTTTAGCCTAGCTAGCTAACCTGTCTGTCCAGTAGCTTTAGCCTAGCCAGCTAACCTGTATCTCCAGTAGCTTTAGCCTAGCCAGCTCGCAGACGATGATGTCATGGTTAGAATTTCCCTGTCATGCAAACCAGAGAGATGACGCGACCCTCAGCTCTCCCGGTCAGCTGTCTGGCAGGCCGCTGTCCTCCCACAGGGGAGGAGGAGAGGAGAGGGGAGGAGGAGAAGGGGAGAGGATAGGAGGAGAGAGAGAGAGGTAAATCAGAATCAGAATTCTTTTATTTGGCCAAGTATATTTGCACATGCAGGAAGTTGACTAAAGAGGAGGAGAACAGCCAGAATAGGGAAACCACTCAATAGTGTTTGGTCAGGACACTGACCTGGCCTGTACTTGTACTGGTGTGTGTGTGCGTGTGTGCGTGTGTCTGTGTCTGTGTGTCTGTGTGTGTGACAGGTGACGCCTACTGCACAGTGACATGTCACTGCCCCCTGCTGGGCGTTAGTGGAACTGCACATTCCTCCATAATCATCACAGCATTCCCATTCCAGAGATATGAAATGATGTGTTGACTACAGACTTGTACTTCTGTACCAGGGGAGGCTGGGGGAGGTAGAAATCGGAGGACAGGCTCGTTGGAATGGAATGGAATGGAATGAGGAATGGCATGAAATTGGTTCTGTTTTCCAAATGCGTGCACACACATGCATGCACACACACACACACACACACACACACACACACACACACACACACACACACACACACCTCAGTCCTAATATCTCATCTCTCCACACAGTCTTCCATAGGCCCGGGGATGACAGTGACAGTATTTATGCCTGTGGAGAGGTTAGGGGGTGGGGGTGGTGGTGTATGCGGAGGGGGGGGGGGCAGGCAGGGGGCGGGGGGGCATATTTCAGAGCTGACGCTGAGCTGTGAGAGGCAGGGTTGAGGAATGTGAGGCAGTAGATGAAAAGTCCTGGAGCGGAGAGAGACATGAGTTATGACCCCTGCAGACAGGCAGACAGACAGGCAGGCAGGCAGGCAGGCAGGCAGGCAGGCAGGCAGGCAGGCAGGCAGACAGACAGACAGGCAAGCTGACAAGCAGGCAGGCAGGCAGGCAGGCAGACAGACAGACAGGCAAGCTGACAAGCAGGCAGGCAGGCACACTCACACACACCCTAAGAAGCCTTACCTCAGCTCCCAGCTGCGCTTCTTCAAGTCCACTCCCCAAACATCAAAGACATTATGTGTGTGTGTAGCTGTATTTCCTGGAATGGGAGGGTGTGTGTGTGTGTGTGTCTGTGTCTGTGTCTGTGTGTGTGTGTGTGTGTGTGTGTGTGTGTGTGTGTGTGTGTGTGTGTGTGTGTGTGTAGTTTAGTATGACTGACGGTGGGTCTGGAAATAAACCATGTATGAACCCTGTGCCCCCTCTCTCAGCTGACTCTAGATCACACACACACACACACACACACACACACACACACACACACAGGGGAAACCAGAGCCAGCACACTCACTGTCACTACTGGTATAATCATAGCACCCACTCTCATTTAAACACACACACAAACACACACACACACACACACACACACACTCTCTAACACACAGGAAGCAGGGCAGTCAGGGGTGAGGAAACACACAGCGGCTCTTCTGACTCCTATTGTTCTACTCAACGTGACATCACTCATTCCTCCTGCTGTCATTGGCCGAGCAGCAGCGTCCCTGTCCCATGAGCCTCTGGGGCTAGAGGAGAGGGCGGACCAAACCAGTTCAGACTGGATGACGGAGGCCTACTGACCAATGGGAACAGAGAGGCTACTGACCAATAGGAACCAAGCTTCTAGGTGACTGATGAACTCGTACAACTGGGACACATCCTGGACAAGTACCCCCTGTGTGTGTGTGTGTGTGTGTGTGTGTGTGTGTGTGTGTGTGTGTGTGTGTGTGTTTAAATGAGAGAGTGGGTGCTATGATTATACCAGTAGTGACAGTGAGTGTGCTGGCCTTCGTTTCACGTGTGTGTGTGGCAGACTGCTCCTCCTCCCCCTCCTCTCCTAGGCCCTCCTCCCCCTCCTCTCCTAGGCCCTCCTCCCCCTCCTCTCCTAGGCCCTCCAGGCAGACAGCAGACGTGCTGAGTCCTGGAGAAGAGACAGAAATAGCACACACACACACACACGACCTCCTACACAAACTCTCACATACACACAACACCTCCACACACAAACTCTCACACACACACACACACACACACACACACACACACGTGTTACTAACCAGTGTCTTCTTTAAACACTGTACAGTATGGCAAGGCCTTTATAGACGCTGATCGCTAGTACATGACATAAACGTGTGTGTGTGTGTGTGTGTGAGAGATGTGAGAGTGGCACGGGGTGTGTGTGTTGATAGTGAGACCACTAGGTGTGGTTGGGTGCGAGGGGTGTGTGTGTGTGTGTGTGTCACCGCTGTGACAGATACAGCTAACGAGGCTAAGGTCATATTCCATAGATGTTAGCGCTGTAGCATCCTAGGGTTACACAACGTCTGCCTCCACATTGTTCTACAACAAAGAAGGACAGGTTTCTCTTTCCTCTCTTTCCTGTCTCTCCCCCTCTCCCTCTCTCTCTCACCCTCATCCCATCTTTTTCACTTCCTCTCCCTCTCTCTCTCTCTCTCTCTCTCTCCCTCTCTCTCTCTCTCTCTCTGGTGTAGAAACATGAGCAGCTGTCCTCCAGGCTACCATCCCTTCCTCTTCCCTTGTCCCAGAAACCTCTCCCTCTCCTCCACTCCTTCTCTCCCCCTCTCCCTCTCTCCCTCTCCTCCACTCCTTCTCTCCCCCTCTCTCTTTCTCTGCTCCTCCTCTCTCAAATATCATGTCTAGCTGCAGGCCATGACTGTGCTGTTGTCACAACAAAGACGTCCCTCCCCCCACCACACACACTCACACACACAGACAGACAGACAGGATGTGTTCAGGTGGTGTCGTGTTTCTGTCTGGGTCACTATAGGAGACCACTCCCTCCAGCTAGACGGTTAACGGGAGATTCATGGGACCCGTAGTGGTTGTTCTGGGTTAGGGTTAGGGTTAGTAGTGGTTGTTCTGGGTTAGGGTTAGTAGTGGTTGTTCTGGGTTAGTAGTGGTTGTTCTGGGTTAGGGTTAGTAGTGGTTGTTCTGGGTTAGGGTTAGGGTTAGTAGTGGTTGTTCTGGGTTAGGGTTAGGGTTAGTAGTGGTTGTTCTGGGTTAGGGTTAGGGTTAGTAGTGGTTGTTCTGGGTTAGGGTTAGGGTTAGTAGTGGTTGTTCTGGGTTAGGGTTAGGGTTAGTAGTGGTTGTTCTGGGTTAGGGTTAGTAGTGGTTGTTCTGGGTTAGGGTTAGGGTTAGTAGTGGTTGTTCTGGGTTAGGGTTAGTAGTGGTTGTTCTGGGTTAGGGTTAGTAGTGGTTGTTCTGGGTTAGGGTTAGGGTTAGTAGTGGTTGTTCTGCATGGAGGAGGCGGTCCTGGCCGGCGGGCTGTCCGTCCGTCTGGCGGGGGTCCTGTTTGCTACATACGTCGTGTTGCTTAACTGTTCACTTGAACTTTGCTGTGGTGAAATGTCTGTAACATTTCTAAAAGCTTCCTCATGGTTGGAATGACTGTTTCATCGGTAGATATCAAGGAATGATTGTATTCATCATCTCCCTCTCTCCCTCCCTCCCTCTCTCCCTCTCTCTCAGGACTTGGAGTTCCATGGCGTGATGCGGTTCTACTTCCAGGACCGCGTGGCGGGGAACTTCGCCACCAAGTGCATCCGTGTGTCTTCCACGGCGACCACGCAGGACGTCATAGAAACGCTGGCCGAGAAGTTCCGACCCGACATGAGGATGCTGTCCTCGCCCAAATACTCCCTCTACGAGGTCCACGTCAGTGGGGGTGAGAGGGGGGGAGGGGGGGAGGGGGGACTGGTGTGTGTGTTCCCTCTATTGAAGATATAGCACCAGTGTAGTGGTTAACTTGTGGTTAACGAGTGTGAGTTAACTAGTGTGGGTTAACGAGTGGTTACCTAGTGTGGGTTAACTAGTGGTTAACTAGTGGTTAACTAGCGGTCTCCCTCCCTGGTAGAAGAGAGGAAGCTGGACCTGGATGAGAAGCCACTGGTGGTTCAGCTCAACTGGAACAAAGACGACCGGGAAGGACGCTTCGTCCTGAAGAACGAGAACGACATCATCCCCAAGGTGAGACTCTCACACACACTCACTCACACACTCACACACACTCACCCCCTCCCCAGCGCCGCTGCCATCCCCTCACCCCCTCCCCAGTGCCGCTACCATCCCCTCACCCCCTCCCCAGTGCCGCTACCATCCCCTCACCCCCTCCCCAGTGCCGCTACCATCCCCTCACCCCCTCCCCAGCGCCGCTACCATCCCCCTCCCCAGCGCCGCTACCATCCCCCTCCCCAGCGCCGCTACCATCCCCCTCCCCAGTGCCGCTACCATCCCCTCACCCCCTCCCCAGTGCCGCTACCATCCCCTCACCCCCTCCCCAGTGCCGCTACCATCCCCTCACTCCCTCCATCAGTGAGAGAGAGGGAGAGAGAGAGAGGGAGAGAGAGAGGGAGAGAGAGAGGGAGAGAGAGAGAGAGAGGGAGAGAGGGAGAGAGAGAGAGAGGCGCCCTGGAAGTCTACAAGGCTTTCACACTGCTAATGCTTCATAGGGATTTAGACCCACACTGAGACATTCCCTTTCACACTCACACACTCTCACACACACACACCGTCCTGCCCTCTGTCACTCGGTGTACGGCTCTGGAGTTAAGTGTTCATTTTCCTACATGTCTAAACTGCTGCTGTCAAAGGAAAAGTCAGTTAGCTCTTAACCCTGTCTGTCAAGTGGTGTGTGTGTGTGTGTGTGTGTGTCGGTCACTCTAACAGGCACACTAATGGAAACTATTACACACTGTCTACAAATCCTCCTCATCGCCTAAGAACCACGCATAATCGCCTCTCTCCCTCTCCCTCTCTCCCTCTCCCTCTCTCCCTCTCTCTCTCTCTCTCTCTCCCTCTCTCTCCCTCTCTCCTCCCCTCCTCTCTCATCCCCCCTTCACAGAAGAGTGCGCAGAGCAACGGCCCGGAGAAGGAGAGTGGGGTGATCCAGAACTTCAAACGGACGCTGTCTAAGAAAGAGAAGAAGAAGGAGAAGAAGAATCAGAAGGAGGCGTTTGCTCGGATTCCGGACGGAGATGAGCAGGCACTGAACGAGGACGGGGGGTAAGGAGGGGGGGAGGGGAGGGGAGATGAGCAGGCACTGAACGAGGACGGGGGGGTAAGGAGGGGGGGAGGGGAGGGGGGGGGGAGATGAGCAGGCACTGAACGAGGACGGGGGGGTAAGGAGGGGGGGAGAGAGGAGAGGGGGGGAAAGGAGAGGGGGCGGGAGGGAGAGTAGGAGGAGGGGGGGACGGGGAAGAGAGAGGAGGGGGGGGGCGTCTATGCGTGCATGTCCATGTGTGTGTGTGACGTTGACAGCTCCCTGCCCCCCCAGGGAGAACTCCCGTCTCGCGGCGGAGGTGTACAAGGACATGCCAGAGACCAGCTTCACCAGGACCATCTCCAACCCCGAGGTGGTGATGAAGAGGAGGAGGCAGCAGAAGCTGGAGAAGAGGATGCAGGAGTTCCGCAGCTGTGACGGAAGGCCCGACTCAGGTGTGTGTGTGTGTGTGTGTGTGTGTGTGTGTGTGTGTGTGTGTGTGACTTGGCATAATTAGGAGCCTGGCTCTGGTCCTCTCGTCTGGTCTGAGTGCAGAGTGATGAGAGAGGACAGGCCAGATGTGAGGCCAGACAAAAGCAATCAACTCTGAGGCCTGCAGGGAACGAACCGTTCTCTCTGTCTGCCCACTGAATGACCACTCTGAGTCCCTCCACACACACACACACACACACACACACATACACACTGTTATTACATAACCACAGGGCCAGATGGAGAGGTTAGTCTAAACCACTTTAGACACACACACACACACACACACACACACAGACCGCCTGGAGTGCCAGGGCAAACATCTAGGTACCCAGTGCCAAGGATGGGAGTAACAACTCCACCATGGAACACAGACCTCAGGATGAGGTTCTAGAACCAGGCTTTAGAACACAGACCCCAGGGTGAGGTTCTAGAACCAGGCTTTAGAACACAGACCCCAGGGTGAGGTTCTAGAACCAGGCTTTAGAACACAGACCCCAGGATGAGGTTCTAGAACCAGGCTTTAGAACACAGACCCCAGGATGAGGTTCTAGAACCAGGCTTTAGAACACAGACCCCAGGATGAGGTTCTAGAACCAGGGTGTTGTCCTCCAGGGTTCAGGAGCTGCTCCTCTGGAGTCGTGACGTAAACAGATATTTCTGTGGCTTGTCGAGTCTTCCTCCTCCTCCTCCTCCTCCTCCTCTTGTTCCTCCTCCTCCTCTTGTTCCTTCTACTCCTCCTCCTCCTCTTCCCTGGCTGTTAAACTGGGAGTGTCTGCTGACTGACAGCGAGGTGGGGGGGCGGGGGGGGTCTTTCCCTGGCTGAACTCGGGAGTGTGTGTGTGTGCCCTGGCTGTTAAACTGGGAGTGTGTGCTGACTGACAGCCAGCTATGCTGCTGGGATTGGGAATGTCTCTGCAATGGAAAGCACAATATCTGGAACAGATGTGGAGTCACACAAGGAATGTGTGCATGTAGCTGTGTGTGTGTGTGTTTGTCTGTTTATCTTTGTCAGTCTCAGCGTGTGTGTGTGTGTGTGTGTCTGTCCGTCTTTGTGTGTGTCTGTCCATCTCTCCGTCCGTCTGTGTGTGTGTGATGGGACCCTCTAACCCCCCCCTCCACCACAGGAGGGACGTTGCGTATCTATGCCGACAGCCTGAAGCCCAACATCCCCTACAAGACCATCCTGCTGTCCACCTCTGACATGGCTGACTCTGCGGTGGTGGAGGCCCTGGACAAGTACGGCCTGGAGAAGGAGAACCCCCGGGAGTACTGCATCGCACGGGTACCACACACACACACACACACACACACACAGGGACACACACACATACATACATGCATACATGCATACATACATACATACATACATACATACATACATACATACATACATACACACACACACACACACACACAGTTGCATCTGTTGGCCTGGCACTTTTCAATTCAATTACTATCAAACACTGCGCCAGATATCCCCCTGTTTTAATCTGGAGAGAGGGAGGGGGAGAGAGAGAGGGAGGAAGGGGGAGAGAGGGAGAGAGGGAGAGGGAGGGGGAGAGAGGGAGAGAGAGAGAGGGTTTTTTCAAGGCCAGTTACTGCTGAAACATTCAATCATCTTAAATGTGGCCTGGCCACGCCCACCCAGCCCTACGGGTCACACACACACACACACACACACACACACACACACACACACACTCAAACACACCTTCATGTACTGAATAGGATGACAAGGTGCCTCAGTGGTATTTCACACTGTTGTTGTTGTTATTGTTGTTGTTGTTTCGTCCATTAATCTGCTTATACATGGTAAAGACCATGATGATTGTTGGCTGTTTTGTGTGTATGGTTTGATGGTTGTTTAACGGTTGTGGTTGTTTAATGGTTGTGGTTGTTTAACAGTTGTGGTTGTTTAACGGTTGTATAACGGTTGTGGTTGTTTAACGGTTGTGGTTGTTAAACGGTTGTTTAATGGTTGTGTTCTGTTCTTGTCTGCAGCACACAGATGACAAGTCTGGTAAAGAGATCATCCTGGACGATAATGAGTGTCCTCTGCAGATCTTCAGAGACTGGCCCAGCGACAGAGGTACACACACACACACACACACACACACACACACACACACTCTCTCTGACCTTCCTGTCATGACTTGATCCTTTCCAGCAGTGATCTGTCTCTGTGGACTGTCTGTCGGTCCAACTGGGTCACATCAACCTCCTGGAATCACGCTGTTAGCATTAGCTAAGCTAAAGCTACTCCTATTGCTCCTGATGTTGTTGTTGTTGTTGTTATTATTATTAAAACTTAGATTTGATTTGATGATTTGATTTAGCTGGTTGTTTAACTCCATCCATAAGAATGAGTGGTCCGATGTTGCTGTGATCTCCTGTCTCTGCTGCCCTCTGCTGGTGTGTCTTGGTCATGACACCCTCTGTCCCTCCAGCGGCCCTGGTCTTCCAGCTGAAGAAGAGACCCCCAGACTATGTGGCCAAGAAGGGCCGCAAGCCTGAGGACAAGGGGCCCAGAGGGAAGGGTCCAGACGGACCCCCGCACGGGTCACTGCCCCCCGAAAAACTGCCTTACCTGGTGGAGCTCAGCCCAGGTGCGACACACACACACACACACACACACACATACACACTCTCTGACACAAACACAGATATACACACACACACACACACACACACTCTCTTTCTCTCTCTCTCTCTCTCTCTCTCTCTCTCTCTCTCTCTCTCTCTCCCCTGGAGCTACAGATTGGAAAGTCTGCGTCGCAGAAGTCAGTTGAAACTTTAAGGTCTACTTCACAGTGGAGTACTGGGAGTACTGGGAGTACTGGGCGCGGTGTACTGCTGTGGAGGCTGGTGGAGGTAGAAATCGGAGGACGGGGCTCATTGTAATGCGTGGAATGAGGAATGGTATCAAACGCGCATTCCATGGAGTTCGTCCTCCGATTTCTACCTCCACCAGCCTCCCCTGGTGTACCATGGAGGTCAGCCCTCCTCCTCTGCTGGACTAGACTAGCTCTAACTGCTGCTTGCTGCCACTCACCGCCCTCCCCCCCTGCCCTCACCCCCTCCCCTGCCTCTCTAACCAGGCTGGGGTGAGGCTCCTCACAGCCTCCTAGCTCTGAGGTCCAGGGGAGGCTGGCGGAGGTAGAAATCGGAGGATGGGCTCATTGGAACGGAATGAGGAACACCTGTGAAACCGTTCCTTTGATACCGTTATTCTGTTCCCTCAGCCCTGTCCTCCGATTTCTACCCTGCTGAGGTCCCCAGTCCATTGGAGGCCATCTCAGTGCGAAGTAGCGTTGGGGACCCTCCCCCCTAGCCGGCCTGGGAACCCTAACTTGCCCTAACTCACCTGTTTCCACTGCCCTAGTCTGAACTGTGGGTTAGGATTAGGTCTCGGGTTAGGGTTAGGCCCAGTCTGAACTGTGGGTTAGGGTTAGGCCCAGAGTTTGAACTGTGGGTTAGGGTTAGGATTAGGTCTCGGGTTAGGGTTAGGCCCAGTCTGAACTGTGGGTTAGGGTTAGGCCCAGGGTTGTGTAGGGAGTCAGATATGACGTCTGAAGAGGGTTTGAAGGTGGTTGTACTCTGACCATTCCCACCAATGAGCATCATCTTTGTTCCAGGGTATCTTCTTCCCCCAGGAAAATAATAAGGGGGGAGTGTGTGTGTGTGTGTGTTGGCATAGAGTGGGGGTGTGTGGGTGTGTGTGTGGGTGTGTGGGTGGGGGGTGTGTGTGTGTTGGCATGGTGTGTGTGTGGGGGGGGGTGTGTGGGTGTGTATGGGTGTGTGTGTGTGTGTGGGGGGGGGGGGGGGGGGGGGGTGTGTGTGGGGGGGGGGGGTGTTGGCATTGGGGGTGTGTGTGTGTGTTGGCATGGTGTGTGTGTGTGTGTGTGGGGGGGGGGTGGGTTAATCTATAGAAGAAGGGCCTGCATTTCCTCCTTGCTGCATTTTCACCCTCTGCTTTGTGTGTGTTCTCTCTCCTGCCCTCCTTTGGCATGGTGTGTGTGTGTGTGTCCGTCCGTCCGTCCGTGTGTGTGTGTGTGTGTGTGTTTCCTCCTGCCATGCGGCCTCCTCTGCATGTATACTACTGCCTAGGGAGGGGGAATCACTATGCCTACTACGCCTATCGGCAGCATGAAGGTAACCACACACACCCTCCACTACACACACACACACACACACATACACACACACACACACACACCTCTCCTCTACTACACACACACACACATCCGCCACACACCCCCCCCACACACAAACACACCCCCCCCCACACACACCCCCCCCCCCCCTCACACACACACACACACATCCCCCCCCCCACACAAACACACACCTCTCCTCTACTGCACTCCACACACACACACGCACCCACACACCCACACACATACATACACACACACACACACACACGCACCCCCCTGTCCTCTACTGCTGCACCTTCTCCACTCTCCACCCCAAAGACCCTCGTCCTCTCTGGGGACACGTCAGCTCCAGACAGAATCCCAGAAACACAGATTGAGGATCATCATCAGGCTCTCCAGAGCTTAACCTTTTAAAGGGCTGTTCCACCCCAAAACATGTTGTTTTTCCTGGTTTGACCTTGGCTGCCTAGACAGTTTTTAGTTACATATTTTACTTCCTGAGATATTGAGTAATCATATATTTTCGGCCCCATTCATTCTGGAAATGTGTCCCAAAGACATTGCAGACCGTCCAAACAAACTCGTATGATGACAGACTTCCTCTCTGAAGACTTCTGTCTGCGTTATTTTTCAGAAATGTCACTTTGTTACGCTGTAATACACTTTTGCTGGTTGTTGTCATGGTAACACAATGCTAAAGTGGGTTACAGTGGCGTAAAGATGACTTTTAAAAAAACCCTAAGTCAGCCAAAGCCTTCGGAGGGGGAGTCTGTCGTCATAACAGTTGGCTTGCTGTGTCTGCATGGTGTTTAGGACACACAGTCACCGGCCACTTTATTAGGTACACCCTTGCTAGTACTGGTTGGACCCCCTTTTGTAGCCCATCTGCTTCAAGGTTCGATGTGTTGTGCGTTCAGAGATGGTCTTCTGCATACCTTGGTTGGACATTCTCCTCTGACCTCTGGCATCAACAAGGCACTTTCGCCCAGAGAACTGCCGCACACTGGATATTTTCTCTTTTTCGGACCATTCTCTGTAAACCCTAGAGATGGTTGTGCGTGAAAATCCCAGTAGATCAGCAGTTTCTGAGATACTCAGACCAGCCCGTCTGGCACCAACAACCATGCCACGTTCAAAGTCACTTAAATCACCTTTCTTCCATTCTGATGCTCGGTTTGAACTCCAGCAGGTCGTCTTGACCATGTCTACATGCCTAAATGCATTGAGTTGCTGCCATGTGATTGGCTGATTAGATATTTGTATTAACGAGCAGTTGAACAGGTGTACCTAATAAAGTGGCCGGTGAGTGTATTTCCAGAATTAAACCATATGAGGCCTATAAAATAACTATCCAGTATCTAAGAAAGCAAAAACGTTCTGGGCTAATCAGCTACAGCCGGCCTGTTGCCAGGGGCAACCCAGGAAAAACAAAAAACATATTTTTGGTAGAAAATCCCTTTAACTATTTGGTGGCATGAATCAATAAAGAAAGAATTGACCGTAGATCAGAGTCTAGGGGCTGCTTTTACTAAAATACCCTGAAACACACACCTCTACTAAAAACCCTGTAACACACACCTCTACTAAAAACCCTGTAACACACACCTCTACTCCTCAAAGTGTGACCTCATACCCCTGTGTCTACTTACATACCCCTACTTACGGGTTTACTCTGAGATGTGTGACTGAGTGTGTGAGTGTGTGTGTGTGTGTTGTGTGTGTGCTAACTGTCCTCTCCTGTATAGACGGCTCAGACTCCAGGGACAAACCAAAGCTCTACCGCCTCCAGCACAGCGTCACTGAGGTGGGCTCAGACAGCTCCGACGACGGCTCCATACAGGTGAGGGGGGTGGGCCCACCTGCTCAGACAAGGCTGCAACAGGAACAATGATAGACTGAAAGCTGACTGTCGTGTGTGTGTGTGTGTGTGTGTGTGTGTGTGTGTGTGTGTGTGTGTGTGTGTGTGTGTGTCTCCAGTTGTTCGGCCCGGGCATCCTCCCCCACCACTGTAACCTGATGCACACGGAGGGGCTGGTGACGGTGACCCCGGGGCCCATGGAGGCGGAGACGTTCGTGGACGGCCAGCGCGTGACGGAGACCACCGTCCTCCGCAGCGGCGCCACGCTGCAGTTCGGGGCGTCACACGTCTTCAAGTTCGTGGACCCCAGCTACGACCACGGGCCCAAGAGAGACCCTGCCTCCATGATGAGGGCCAAGCACAAGTCTGGGTAGGTGGAGGGGGGAGGGGAGGACACACACACACACACACACACACACACACACACTCACTCTGAAGGATGGACAGACAGAAACACACACACATACACACAGTGAAGGACACACACACACACACTGTGAATGACAGACACATTCTGAAGGACACACACACAAACACCATCTGAAGGACACACACACACACACACACACACACACTGCGTCTTTCATCAGAGTATTATGACAGGAAGTGGCTGAATGGTGGAGGGAAGGACAGGAAGAGACTCATAATGGAGACCTGTTGAAACCAGTGTCATCAGAACCAGGATACCTCTGTCAGTCCAACTCACACACACACACACACACACACACTCACTGAGCACTTTATTAGGAACACCTGTACACCTTCTCATGGTGGAGGTGGTGTAATGGTGTGGGGAATGTTTTCTTGGCACACTTTGGCCCGTTAATACCAATCAATCATCGCTTGAATTCCACAGCCTATTTGAGTATTGTTGCTGACCATGTGCATCCCTTCATGGCCACAATTGACCCATCTTCTAATGGCTACTTCCAGCAAAGGTCATCTCAAACTGGTTTCATGAACATGACAATGAGTTCAGTGTTCTTCAGTGGCCTTCCCAGTCACCGGATCTGAATCCAATAGAACACCTTTGGGATGTGGTAGAACGGGAGATTCATGAAGAATTGAGGCTGTTTTGAGAGCAAAGGGAGGCCCT
>NW_028153223.1:0-1000 GCF_951799395.1 Argentina silus
GAAAGAAAGGAAGAAAGAAAGAAAGAAAGAAGAAAAGAAAGAAAGAAAGAAAGAAAGAAAGAAAGAAAGAAAGAAAGAAAGAGAAAGAAACAGAGAAGAGAAGAAAGGTTTCTATTGAATGACGTAGACCCAGATAATTAAGGCCTTATCTGAGCTGCTGGGGTTTCTACCCATCTGGGTCAGGGTCGGTGGAGCAACTTTAATTTAGTCGATTCAGGTGAAATTACATGACAGGGTATTTATTCTCACTGACTCCTCAATAGACATTGAAACAAGAAACTTTATTCCATTTTGTAATTATAGATTATCAAATCTAATTGTAATAGTCATTCACACAATATACAGGATACAATGTTATGAAATGCATCAGGGGGAGTGACTCCTCAGCAACACAACAATAAATAAGAAAAAATCAATATCGATTTGCAGCGATGTCATAATAATAACAGCATGAGGAAACAATAGTAATAGCAAAACAACGTCAATAGCATGAAGCTTAACGTGTCCCAGAGAGCAGCAACAACACTCTCAATGAGGAAGTAAGAGTGTGTGTGTGTGTGTGTGTGTGTGTGTGTGTGTGTGTGTGTGTGCATCAGAATCAGAATCAGAATCAGAATCAGAATCAGAATCAAAATCAGAATTAGAATCAGAATTCTTTTTATTGGGCCAAGTATATTTGCACATACAGGAAATTGACTTGGTGAGGTTGGTGCATGGGACAGAAAAAAAAGCAAATACTGACAAGAAATTTACAAAGTAGCAAAATATTAACAAATATTCCTGGATTGACTGGATTGACTGAATTGTAATCCAACTGACATTGTGCGATATGATGCTGTAAACTAGTTTGTAGGGACAACAACAGGTCAAAGATGTTGTCTTCTTCCAGAATGTGGTAGAGAACAGCCATGAATGTGGTAGAGAACAGCCATGAATGTGGTAGAGAACAGCCATGAATGTGGTAGAGAACAGCCATGCAGCGGCTGGCCGTGAGCAGGTC
>NW_028153220.1:0-11963 GCF_951799395.1 Argentina silus
CCCAGCCCTGGCCCCCCCTGCCCCCCGCCCTGGCCTCCCCAGCCCAGCCCCCCCCCCCCCCCCCCCCCCCCGCCCTGGTCTCCTGGAGTATGTGTGACTGTGTATGCCTAGGCCCTAAGGTACTAAGGTACTAGACAGGACTAAGGTACTAGACAGGACTAAGGTACTAGACAGTGTTTGTTGTTGTCTGGTTAGCTCTTACTTGGTTTAGTTAATATGTGATAACTAGTAAGATTGTGAATCAGTCTTATCATACATGTCTGGGCTTCACTGGACAGTGTGTCTTACACTGGGCTTCACTGGACAGTGTGTCTTACACTGGGCTTCACTGGACAGTGTGTCTTACACTGGGCTTCACTGGACAGTGTGTCTTACACTGGGCTTCACTGTACAGTGTGTCTTACACTGGGCTTCACTGGCTAAACTTACTTCTCCACATTTATCCTACTTTCACATTTATGCTATATCATCCTCACAAGATGGAGCCTCTGACTCTGACTAGGGCCATTTTGCTGTGGAGAATGCAGAGACTTTGGGGTTGATAAGAGGCAGGACAGGCGGCACTACTGCTGAGGCCCCAGGGCTAATGAATCTCCACTCCATTAGCCATGAATCGGACAGATTGCTCTCCCGGAGAAATGAATTGAGTTTTTTGTATTTGTGAGATCATTCTGCCTCCATTAACTGCTCTTTATCCTCTCTCTTCATCACAGCGTAACCGCGTTAGCAGCCATGATTAGCTGGGGTGGCCTCCCTTTTTAAGCCCTAATCAGGTTTGGCGTCTCAGCTGATAGTGCCATTAGGACCAATAAAGGCCGGGCTGGGCTCGGCCAGTGAAACAGATTCCTCACCAGCAGATGGTCGGCGGGGAGAGAGAGAGAGAGAGAGAGAGAGAGAGAGAGAGAGAGAGAGAGAGAGAGAGAGAGAGAGAGAGAGAGAGAGAGAGAGAGAGAGAGAGAGAGAGAGAGAGACAGAGAGAGAGAGAGAGAGAGAGAGAGAGAGAGAGAGAGAGGGCTCTGATGTATCGAGGCCGAAAACAAAGTTTGTGTAACCAAAGTAGTTTTGAGGCCTCTGGTCTTTTTGAACACCCCCCCTCCGTCCCTCCCTCCCTCCCTCCCCCCCCCACACACAACCCTCGATGGTCCTCCAGGGGGTTGGTAGTGACATGTTTTGAGAGGGCCTTTGATTTTAGAAGTAGAATCATATTCAACTATTGGTTGGCAGGTGATCTAGTGTTTATTGGATGAAGATAGTGATTAATTTGTACACACACACACACTCTCTCTCTCACACACACACACACACACACACACACACACACACACACACACACACACACACACACACACACACACACACTTTCACCCATTTTGGTAGATTGACAGACGACAGATGTGTGGGTGGTTTCACAACAGGCCACTAGGGCGATGACGCATCATCTCTGAGACGCAGGGCTGAGTCACTGAAGCAGCATGTCCACTATAGTACACTGTAGTACACTATAGTACACTGTAGTACACTGTAGTACACTATAGTACACTAACACACACAGCCTTATTCCACAATGCATGTGCCAGATAAAATATATTTCAGAAAAAAGTCCTATGATGTCATACATGTTATGTTATTCAGAAGATTGGGGTTTGGGCAGGGGTGGAGCGGTACTGTCGGAGGGAGAGTTCACCGTACATCTCAAAGCCAGATGGTTCTCTACCCTGAACGTAGTCTTTGGGCCAGGACCAACTGATCCATGGTTCAGAGTGGTTTAAATAGCCACTACTGACTTAAGCTAATGTTAGCCACCGCTAACACAAGAAAAACTAACCAACAATGGGAGAGATGGTGGAACAGAACATTTCACCAGAGATAGGCGGAGTCATTTCATCAAAATATAGTCTGTGAATTTACTTCCAGTTCAATGCAAAAATCCCTTTCATTTTTTTCCAAATAGCTAATATAAGTGTTGTATAACATGTAGGCTTAAAGTTTCTTATATGTTTTCTTCTCTGGTTCAATAGCGTTTGGTTCATGTTACCGTTCCTCAATTATTTTGTCTCCAAGTCAAAACATGGAAATGTATAAAGAAACTTGCCAGGGTGAAGATTTGGAACAGTCTGAAAGGTACATTCCCCTCCATGTACTAGTTTAAAACAGGCAGAAGTCTGTTCAGGGGGAGTGTGGATGTTCCTCCGTGACGGAACACAGCGTAAGGAGGGCTCTGCTGAAGGTGAATACTAGGAAAGCTGCTGGCCCGGATGGCTGCTGGCCCGGATGGCACCTGGGTGAGTACTGAAGACCTGTGCTAACCAGCTAGCTCCTGTGTTCACTACCATATTCAACCTCTCACTGGCTAATTCTGTAGTTCCCACCTGTTTTAAAAGATCCTCCATCGTCCCTGTGCCCAAGATCACCTCCCCAGCCTGCTTGAATGACTACAGACCTGTGGCTCTAACCTCAGTGGTCATGAAGTGCTTTGAGAGGCTGATTAAGGATTACATCTGCTCCTCCCTCCCTCCGACCCTGGACCCACTGCAGTTCGCGTACAGACCAAACAGATCTACGGACGATGCAGTCTCCCAGGTCCTCCACACCACTCTCTCTCACCTTGACAGTCAGGAGGGGGGCTATGTGAGAATGCTGTTTATAGATTACAGCTCAGCGTTCAATATCATAGTCCCCACCAGACTGGCTGATAAGATGATTGGTCTAGGACTGAACATTCCCCTGTGTGCCTGGATCCTGGACTTCCTGACGGCCAGGCCACAGGTGGTCAGGGTGGGTAGACACACCTCCAGCATACTCATCCTGAGCACAGGGTCCCCCCAGGGCTGCGTCCTTAGCCCCCTCCTCTACTCCCTGTACACCCACGACTGTGTGGCTAAGTCCAGCAACAAATCATAACACATATGCACACACATAATTACCCATTGCAGACTCATCTTCCACTGTAATTGTATATTGTATATTGCCATTTAATTGTGTACATTGCTTCACCGCTGTTTATACTGTTTATACTGTTTATATTTTTTACTATTTCTATTTTATTTTATTTTTGTCACTTTTGCATTTCACTGTATACTTGTATGCACGTGACAAATAAAGAATCTTGAATCTTGAATCTTGGATGTTCTATAGGCCGGATCGTGTTGTTGTGCTGATTGTATTCTGTATTGTAAATGTTATATTGACTGCTGCTGCTTTCTTGGCCAGGTCTCCCCTGCAAAAGTGACTTTGTGTCTTAATGAGCTTTTCATGTTTTGTTTTTTTAATATGACTAATCAAATGCTAGTTAATTGGACAAGAAAACTTTAGGCCTACATGTTACACAACGCTTCCATTAGCTGTTTGAAAAAATCCTGATGGGAAAAATTAATATGGATTTTAGTTCAACAAACTCGAACAAAATACATCCTGACGACACACCTCAGAGCTCCATCTGAGACCAGATCACCTCAAAGTAACTTCCAACCAAGTCAGAGGTAAGCAAGTCATTTGAGGTGAACTCTGAACCACAGATTAAAGTTTCTCCTGTACCATAGACTACTTTCAAGGTAAGGAACCATCTGCCTATGAGTTGTAAAACAGTGAACTATCCCAACTTCAAAGCTAATATTGGCTGTGTTTACCATCCACGACATCACTGGTTTTAGACACAATTAAAAAAAATGTCAAGTTCCATCTAGCGATTTTTTCATTGAGAGTCAGAAAATCGCTACAAAGGTTTTAAACATCCAGTACTTTGTGCTTAAAGCCCACATTTCCTCTCACTACATACTATTTGCCAGTTAACTAAAACATGGTGAGAGATTCATAAGAGTGGCTCAATTTATCAAAAATGAAAATATTGTCTTGCATTACCTTATGATTAAGTATTGTTTGGTTCAGGTAACTGTTTTTAAATGATTTCGTTTTCATTGTATGCACATTTTCATGGCGATGTACAAAGACTGTCATTGTCATGCTATAGCTAGCTGTTGCTGTAGCTGTTGCAGGTCTCAGGTCATTCCAGCTGGCTGTTTCTGTCTCACACACACAGGCACTGTTGGTTGGTTTACATACATGTACCACTGTCCCCTTGTGGTTTTAACCTGAGTCTGGTAGGACACTCTATTTCAGAAACCGCTTCCGAAACCAAAATCCTTGAAACCCGCATCCATAAATGAAACATTTCTTTCAAGGGATCTCATTCCCTGATCACCACTGATTAAACATAGTCATTACAACCATTAGGAAGCTTTTAGAAGAAACGTTAGCTTGAATGTTACATATTGGACCTTTAAGGTAAGGTGGTAGTGGTGACGTGCCTTGTTTTTGGGAGCCAACCAGCTAACCAACTGTTACTACAAGGCTATGCTACAGTTAGCTAGCTATTCCTGTTGCGTTAGCGACAGTATGATTCATGAATCGTAACCATGAAGACAAACATCTTTCATCACAGCGTTTGAAGGGAAGTGACGCAGCATTTTCTCAACTACAGTGTCGACTTGTTGGTGCTCTTCCTGGAGAGCCTGGACCTGTACCTGGACCTGTACCTGGATCTGTACCTGGATCTGTACCTGTGACCTGTACCTGTGACCTGTACCTGTGACCCTTACCTGTGACCTGTACCTGTGACCCTTACCTGTGACCCTTACCTGTGACCTGTACCTGGATCTGTACCTGGACCTGTACCTGGATCTGTACCTGGACCTGTACCTGGATCTGTACCTGGACCTGTACCTGGATCTGTACCTGGACCTGTACCTCCACCTGTACCTGTTACCCTTACCTGTGATCTGTACCTGTGACCTGTGCCTGGATCTGTACCTGCACCTGTGCCTGGATCTGTACCTGCACCTGTACCTGGATCTGTACCTGTGACCTGTGACCTGTACCTGTGATCTGTACCTGGATCTGTACCTGTGACCTGTACCTGGATCTATACCTGCACCTGTACCTGAATCTGTACCTGTGACCTGTACCTGGATCTGTACCTGGATCTGTACCTGCACCTGTACCTGGATCTGTACCTGGATCTGTACCTGGATCTGTACCTGTGACCTGTACCTGGATCTGTACCTGGATCTGTACCTGTGACCCTTACCTGTGATCTAGTGGAGGATGAACACCTTTAACCATATACTCTACACTATCCATACATATGCACATATATAGACAGAAAAGGCCATAATAATAGTAAAATAAAAAAACAATACTGTAAACTAATAAGAAAAGATGAATCAACTATTTGTTTTAATTGACTGACAGCCCTAATGTATGTGTAAAAGACATAAATACACAGTGGACAAACATTTATATGTACAGAGCTACAGCATTTATGACCTTACATCACATTTTACCTGTTATTATATATATATATATATATACTGTATATATATGTACACTCACTTAACACTTTATTAGGAACACCTGTACACCTTCTCATGGTGGAGGAACACCTGTACACCTTCTCATGGTGGAGGAACACCTGTACACCTTCTCATGGTGGAGGAACACCTGGGTTAGGGTTAGGGCTAGGGTGGGGGTTGGGGTTAGGGTTAGGGTTGGGGTTAGGGTTACTTGAGTTTTATTTATGTACTTATGTATTATGTAGATTCTCAGTTCAAACCGTCATGTCTTCAAAGGTTGTGCATCTGTTAAAACTACGCCCTTTGACATTGTTTTATTGAACCTAAGGAGAGGAGAGACATTGTCGTAAAGTGTCATTATGAGGTTAATGCCAGAAGAAGCCTGGTGTGTTGAAACACCTTCTATTGGCAGCCATTATTATTTGTCCGGTTCTCTCAATTATTTGAAGAGATTTCCAGTCACCCATCATGTAGCAGCAGCTGCTGCAGTTGATCTGATAGCTGTGGTTTAAAACGTCAGGCCAAGACACACAGTAACGCATCAACAATGAACGCCAATCGATCCCTGCACCTATCGTCTCCTATCATCTGGACCAGAGGAAAGGTGAACTCGGCATTTCCGAGAAATTTCCCAACGCCCCCCAGATATCCTTACGTGGCCCTGCGTCCCGGGCCGGTCCTACTGGGAGAGGTGCATTAGTGGTGACAGGCGGTCCGTTGGGGGGGGGGCTGATAGGAGGGGCAGGCGGCTGGACGGGGGCCTGGGGATTATGTGGCGGGTCTTTGCTGTGACCGTCTCTCTCTTATCTCCACTGGGGGGCGGGGAGGGGGGCGGGGAGGGGGGCTGAGGTCTCCGATCCTCCTTATCTACACAGGAGAGTTGGTTTTCACCCAGGTTGTTTCCTGGAATCCTCCCTATTCAGTGAAGGGTGGCGGTGGTGAAAGGTGACTCTGCAGGGTTGGCCCTCTTCCCCCTCCGTAGTTCCAGGTTCATTGGGGGCGGTAATGGAGGCATGCCCTCCTGGTGGCGTCTTGATCTGATCAGACAGAGGATTTGATTTCAGGACGTCGCTGCATTCTTAACCAGATCATCTGATGCTGGTGACCTGAGCGACCTTCAGACGGGCGGGATTCACCTCAGAAACGTGCTTCTCTCTAATGACACGCTACTGCTGGACCAATCAACTGACAGGAACAACATTGTACATGATGGAGACAGATGATGATGATGATGAAGACAGAGGAGGATGATATGACAGTATTACATGGACTACTTTATGAGACAAATACTGATTTGTCTGCATCGGATGAAGTCTGGTGAAAGACATCCAGACCACAGTTCACATCTGTGACTTCATCATTCTCCTAACACTGATGACCAGGATAACATGGAGGCAGGTTTTGAAATAAACCCTGCAGGTTAATGAAGCATTTTTATTTACTCTTATTTACAAATAAAGATGTAAACTTTGTAACGTAATGTAATTGTAATTGTAATTGTAATTGTAATTGTAATTGTAATGTATGTTTCACAGCAACATGTGTAATCTGGTAATCTGTAATTACATGGTTATTACAATACATAGGTATTATTTTAACACATACCAGAAAACACAAGTTGTCACCAAATCTTATATTTCTATATCATAATAAATGCCATGTCAGAGGTAGCTCTGTTACTGCCTTTCACCAGGTGTGTCTGTGGGTCACATGACAGTAATGGTGTTGTTGATACAATCATTCAAACGTGAATTCCTACGACACGTGAAGAATGAGGTCTGGGACATCTTGGAAAAGCATCGAGTGCGTCTGTTAGATAGAAGATGGCGTCCTGCGTCCGTGTGATCTGGTAACTGTGAGCGATGCGTGTTCCAGGAGCGCCTCGCTGCTCCACCCTGGAGCCCCATACAATCCTCTCTGCTAAATAATACATCCTGTCGCCTGGTGCCCGCCCGGTAAGTGTCCCTGGAAGAGCCGAGGGAGGAGAGGAGAGAGAGAGAGAGAGAGATGGAGGAGGGGGGGGGTAGAAAGCGTCCAGGTTAAGTTGTTTGAGAGGCCCTGGTATTAAGAGGCGTTTTACACTTAAGAAGTTGGTTTCACTGGGGTTTCTGTTTCCTTATTGATTGATGCTCAACTATCAATGCATAATGGAAAAGCACTCAGAGCAAATGCAGGTTGTGGCCCAGCAGACAGGCCTGCAGCCCAAGGCCATTACTGCCCCATAAGGCTTCCCCAGGGACAGGCCCGCTGTTCAGATCAGCACACACCAAATACCCAATTAAAAAAGGCTTTAAATTCCCTCCTCTTTTCCTGGGCAGAAATCAATGGGAATTCAATCTATTCGGCTAGGATTCCGACAGAGCAGGTAATTGCCTCTAATCGCTCAGCAAGGTGACAACAGCTTAGAGGAGAGACACTAATACAATCAGGTATTTGCTTTCAACACGCGTCCTCTCTGGGCCCGGCCCGGCTGAGCTGTCTAAAAACAGGCCGAGAGTGCAGTTTACGTAGCAGTGAACCCAGGGCTTATCTAAAGTTACCACCGGCTCCGGGCGAGGGAGAGGGAGAGGGAGAGGGAGAGGGAGAGGGAGAGGGAGAGGGAGAGGGACTTCTCTACAGCGCAGGGAAAATGACACCTACTAAATGACCTCTCATGAAGTCATATTGATGAATGTATCCGATGATCGTCTATTAAATAAATCTATCGTTTCATATGGCATCAAATCTATTCATCGGAATCCACAGTATGTAAATGGATCATCAGGGCTATTAACCAAATAAATATTTGTGGGTTCCGTCGTGTTGGTTCGTTGATTCCTGATGGTATTTGGACAGCTTTGATCGTCATCACCATAACTGCTGAAAAAGCGATGCAATTAACTGGTGATTCATTCTGGCCCTGGTGAAACACGACTCCGAGGATATTAACATGGATGCAGTATTAGATGGCAGCTCAGTCTGAAGTTCTCCCCTGGTCCTCATTGGCAGCACATAATAGCCCTGGTCCAATGGGAGCGTCTGTCTGTCGGTCAGGAGAGGAGAGGAGAGGAGAGGAGAGGAGAGGAGAGGAGAGGAGAGGAGAGGAGAGGAGAGGAGGAGAGGAGGAGAGGAGAGGAGAGGAGAGGAGGAGAGGAGGAGAGGAGAGGAGAGGAGAGGAGAGGAGGAGAGGAGGAGAGGCCCAGACCCAGCAGCTCCCCTTGGCCGGCCGGCCGGTGGGTAACATGATGTCTCAGGGTCAGCTGAGGTCGGAGGTCACCGTCAGGAGGCAGCGATTATGGATCTCTCAATAAAGTGGCAGCTAATATTACCACCAGCCTGACCCACAGAGAGGAGAGGGGGTCTCACATAATCACATATTACAACAGATACCATGTATAATAGGGTTAGTTCATTTTGTACACATTCTTTGCTAAAATCGGAATTGTGTATTTTATTTTTGTGTATTTTATTTTTGTATTTAACCTTTATTATTATTAAAGGATTTATTTTTCCAGGTTAGTCTCATTGAGATAAAAATCTCCCTTTCAAGAGTGTGTGACATGGATACATAATTAACACTGATATGATCAAGATAATACACAATGGTTACAATACTAACCTCTCAGCAGGACAGGTGTCCCTCTGTCGGCCCTGTTAGGGAAGCTGTCTCAGCAGGACATGCTGAGGAAGTGAAAAGGCTTTTCTACAGACACGTAAATGAAACAATCACTGTTCAGTTTCCTGTCAGAATCAGATGGTGTCTGCTCCGCCTGCAGCTCTTGAGGTGTAACAAACATCTACCAACTCACAGATCTGAGGACACCCTGAACTCTACTGTCACTGACCACTGTACACTGAAAACAATTAGTTGTTTATGAAGAATATAATATTTTATTTTTGCATTTGACTTTGGCCTTTTGTTCATAATTGAATTACATTTCCAAGCATGTTTTATGATCAATCGCTGATTTGTTTTTCGGTCATAACAGCTAAACAGCTAAATCATTTCTAAGCATTTTTGATGATATTGTTCAAGAGAAACAGAAGCACATAATTACATCTAAAAACAGAATTTAGCATCTGATAGAATATCTCTGTAGTCCTGCAGGGCCGGTTGTTCACCGCGGTCGTCCCCTCAGCAGACGGACCAGGCAGACGTAGTAAAGCTGGTCAATACCTGATGTAATGAAAACAAGACCAGACTCTCCTCAGCAGACCTGGTAGACGCTGGCACTAGGACACAGACCTGGTAGACGCTGGCACTGGGACACAGACCTGGTAGACGCTGGCACTAGGACACAGACCTGGTAAACAGACCTGGTAGACGCTGGACACTAAGACACAGACCTGTTAGACAGACCTGGTAGACGCTGGTCACTAAGACACAGACCTGGTAGACAGACCTGGTAGACGCTGGTCACTAAGACACAGACCTGGTAAACACTGGTCACTAAGACACAGACCTGGTAGACAGACCTGGTAAACACTGGTCACTAAGACACAGACCTGGTAGACAGATCTGGTAAACACTGGGCACTAAGACACAGACCTGGTAAACACTGGGCACTAAGACACAGACCTGGTAAACACTGGGCACTAAGACACAGACCTGGTAAACACTGGTCACTAAGACACAGACCTGGTAAACACTGGGCACTAAGACACAGACCTGGTAAACACTGGGCACTAAGACACAGACCTGGTAAACACTGGGCACTAAGACACAGACTGAGGAAACCATTCCACTCGGAGAGGTTACGGTCGTGAGGTCGTGAGGTCGTGAGGTCTGAAGTCTGTTCCACCAGCGGTCTTTTAGGGTAAACTGACCGTTCAAACAACAACATCACAATAACAAAACAAAAAAGTGTTTTTATTTACCCATTAAGTGCATTGCATTGGTGTATGAAATAAGACATACAAATAATGCTTTATTGGATTTGATTCACAAAAAAATAAATAAAAAAAGAATGAACAGAGTTGCAAAACTTGTAAAATTGCTAATTTTAGATTTGATTTTGGATTTCAAAAATTAGGATTTTATATCACAGAAACATGCATCACTGTAATAGTTGTTCTATTCATTTTAAGACAACATCAGGGTGGATGTACTGATACAGCCTGTGACCAGTAGGTGGCGTATGCTGCTCTCTCTTCCTCCACCACCTCCAGGTACAGCAGCTCCAAACATCTCCTCCTGTGCTTCAACCTTAATCACCTACTGGATGTTTAAACACCAATTTACCTTCAGATTACAGTTTAACCACCCGTTGGTAGACACGCCCCTCAGATCAGGGTAATCAGCCAGCTAATAGATAAACACTCATTAACACACAATGTGCTAATTAGCCAGCGATCATGTCCTCCGTAAGCAGGCAGAAGCAGGTTCCCACTGTGACTGATGGCTGCAGCGCTCTGCTACAAATGATTAGCTGACTGTTTATGGCAGCGGTGTTGGACTGGGTTTATCTCTGCTCGGCGGGGGACAGGAGGTTCTGTACCTCCAGGACGTTCTGTACCTCCAGCCTGTGTGTCGGGAGGCTCTGACGTCAGGAAGGGCTTTTCACTGGGTTTTATTTTGGATATAAAGAAGTTCTTTTAAAACTAAAGTTTTGTCTCTCATTGTTCGCTGTTACGGCAGACACCATCTCCAGAGTACCAACCCAGGTCCCAGGCTCAAATAACCAACATACCACACGGTTAGTCTGGACTACTGTTAGAACTACTGTTAGTCTGGACTACTGTTAGTCTGGACTACTGTTAGAACTACTGTTAGTCTGGACTACTGTTAGAACTACTGTTAGTCTGGACTATTGTTAGTCTGGACTACTGTTAGAACGACTGTTAGTCTGGACTACTGTTAGAACTACTGTTAGTCTGGACTATTGTTAGTCTGGACTACTGTTAGAACTACTGTTAGTCTGGACTACTGTTAGTCTGTACTACTGTTAGCCTGGACTATAGGAAGTAAACCGGCCTTTAGTTCCTGTGCCTTGAGTATGTGGAACCTTGTTTCTGTGTCGATCCTTCAGTAAAAACCTTTAACTGTTTCATTGTGTGCTTAAATATCTAGGAAGTGAAATACCAGAATGGTATTTAGGTCATTCATGCTGTATCATTTCCTCTGCTCTTACCTGTGTTACTGTTGTATAACCTGATGTTTCTAATGGCCTTCAGTGTGAGAGGCACACACACACACACACACACACACACACACACACACACACACATTCTGAAACACACACTCTCTCTCTGAAACACACACACACACTCACTCTCTCAAACACACACTCTCTCTCTCAAACACACACACACACTCACACTCTCTCTAACACACACTCTCTCTGAAACACACACACACACTCACACTCTCTCAAACACACACACATTCTCTCTCTCAAACACACACACACACACTCACACTCTCTCAAACACACACACACACACTCACTCTCTCAAACACACACTCACTCTCTCTCTGTGTGTGTGTGTGTGTGTGTGTGTGTGTGTGTGTGTGTGTGTGTGTGTGTGGAGGGACGCGCTGAAATACAGCTACTCTACGGTGTCAGCTGCACACACACACACACACGCACACGCACACACGCACACACACACACACACACACACACACACACAACA
>NW_028153219.1:5000-12561 GCF_951799395.1 Argentina silus
CCCCAGCGGGGCAGTTTATGTACACAAGACAGCTAGAAAACAGTGAGTCAAGGACACAAAATAAGGGTGTAGTCTACAAAGGAATAATGAATCATGTAAAAAAAATAAAAGAGTGAGTAATTGACTGTGAGAATACAAGTCCCCTCACATCACTACCCTGTACTGACCCCTGCTGGCGGCTGGCCTCCCTGCAGGATCTGCATTGATAGAAGCCTACCATAACAATGTCATCAAACGCAGTGTTATGGATGACATATGGATGACAATACTACTTTATCCACGTTCAACAGTTTCCCCATCAGTCAAATGCACTTCTGGTGAGATCTGATAAAACTTCAGGTCTGGGGTCTTTATGGACAGAGAGACAGAGACCCCCCCCCCCCCCCCCCCCCACACACACACACACACACACACACACACACACACATACACACACACACATACGCACACGCACACGCACACGCACACGCACACACACACGCACACGCACACGCACACACACACACACACACTTTATCCTCTCTGTCTCTGAGTGTGAGAGTTCAGTGACAACTGCTATAACTGACTTTAAACCCCTCCCTCCTCTAACACTTCTTCATCCCTCACTCTCCCTCCTCTAACACTTCTTCATCCCTCACTCTCCCTCCTCTCCCTCCTCTAACACTTCTTCATCCCTCCCTCTCCCTCCTCTCCCTCCTCTAACACTTCTTCATCCCTCCTCTCCCTCCTCTCCCTCCTCTCCCTCCTCTCTCTCCTTCTTCATCCCTCCCTTTCTATCCTTCCCCTCCTCTCCCTCCTCTAACACTTCTTCATCCCTCCCTTTCTATCCTTCCCCTCCTCTCCCTCCTCTAACACTTCTTCATCCCTCCCTCTCCCTCCTCTCCCTCCTCTCCCTCCTCTCTCTCCTTCTTCATCCCTCCCTTTCTATCCTTCCCCTCCTCTCCCTCCTCTCCCTCCTCTAACACTTCTTCATCCCTCACTTTCTATCCTTCCCCTCCTCTCCCTCCTCTCCCTCCTCTCCCTCCTCTCCCTCCTTCTTCATCCCTCCCTTTCTATCCTCTCCCTCCTCTCCCTCCTCTCCCTCCTCTAACACTTCTTCATCCCTCACTTTCTATCCTTCCCCTCCTCTCCCTCCTCTCCCTCCTCTCCCTCCTCTCTCTCCTTCTTCATCCCTCCCTTTCTATCCTCTCCCTCCTCTCCCTCCTCTCCCTCCTCTAACACTTCTTCATCCCTCACTTTCTATCCTTCCCCTCCTCTCCCTCCTCTCCCTCCTCTCCCTCCTCTCCCTCCTCTCTCTCCTTCTTCATCCCTCCCTTTCTATCCTTCCCCTCCTCTCCCTCCTCTCCCTCCTCTCCCTCCTCTCTCTCCTTCTTCATCCCTCCCTTTCTATCCTTCCCCTCCTCTTCACACTCTCCCTGGCCGCACGGCAACCACCCAATTCCCACCTCTCCCCAGCATGATTCACCATACACAGCCCGCCTACACCCACACACACACACACACACACACACACACACACACACACACACACACACACACACACACACACACACACACATTTTGATGACTCTGAAAGGTGACATTCACCAAGCTGTCCACCATCCCCACCAGGGTGGTCTCAGTCGACCGCACAAGGGAGCAATTAACTTTGGGAACCTCCTGACAGCTCTGTGTGTGTGTGTGTGTGTGTGTGTGTGTGTGTGTGTGTGTGTGTGTGTGTGTATGTGTGTGTGTGTGTGTGTGTGTGTTTGTGTGTTTGTGTGCGTGCGTGTGCGTGCATGTGCATTTATGTGTGTGTGTGTGGGTGTGCGTGTGCATGTGCGCTTGTGTGTGTGTGCGTGTGAGTGCGTATGCGTGTCTGTGTGTGTGTGTGTGTGTGTGTGTGTGTGTGTGCGCGTGCGTGTGTGTGTGTGTGTGTGTGTGTGTGTGTGTGGCCCCCCTGTCAGCTGGCTGGGATACCAATAAAACCTGAGTCATCACACACAGTCATCTCCTATCATCAGGTCTGCTCTGGTCTGATAGGCAGGTGTCATCCCAAAGACACAGCCTCTCTGGGGCTCAGGGCTGACAGGAGCAGCTCACAGTTAATTACCCCAGCAATTAACAGCTATCCCAGACAACATCTGGTAGGCGGCCTGTCCCTGAGTCTGAAACGGACCCCCAGCCCACACACCCTGACCCCTCCCAGATCTGAAGGCATCTGACAGGTGGAAACTAAACTCAAATAACTCAAGTTCAAGTTCAAGAAGGCTGGACGTCCCTACCAACGTTTGGGGATTGGGCACCCTTGCTTAGGTGTGTGTGTGTGTGTGTATGTGTGTGTGTGTGTGTGGGTTAGTGTTTTCACCTGGTCATGAGAACACAGTATCCACTCTCCACTGAACCTCTGCCTCTCCCTCCCCCCCCCTCCTCCCTTCCCCCATCCCTCACTCCATCTGCCCCATCCCCTCTTCATCCCCTCTTCATCCCCTCTTCATCCCTCACTCCATCTGCCCCATCCCCTCTTCATCCCCTCTTCATCCCCTCTTCATCCCCTCTTCATCCCCTCTTCATCCCCTCTTCCTCTCCAGCCTGTCTGGTATCCCAGGGTTCCTCTCTTCCTCTCCAGCCTGTCTGGTATCCCAGGGTTCCTCTCTTCCTCTCCAGCCTGTCTGGTATCCCAGGGTTCCTCTCTTCCTCTCCAGCCTGTCTGGTATCCCAGGGTTCCTCTCTTCCTCTCCAGCCTGTCTGGTATCCCTGGGTTCCTCTCTTCCTCTCCAGCCTGTCTGGTATCCCAGGGTTCCTCTCTTCCTCTCCAGCCTGTCTGGTATCCCTGGGTTCCTCTCTTCCTCTCCAGCCTGTCTGGTATCCCAGGGTTCCTCTCTTCCTCTCCAGCCTGTCTGGTATCCCTGGGTTCCTCTCTTCCTGATGACAAGACAATTGATCTGAGATCCACAGAGAGCAACAGAGGTACTGGTGCCACTCACACAGAGACGCCTGAGGCTGGGACACACACACACACACGCACACACACACACACACACACACACGCACAAACACACACACACACACACACACACACACACACACACACACACACACACACACACACACGCACAAACACACACACACACACACACACACACACACACACACACACCACAGGAGACTCTCTAATACTTTTTTTGCAATTGAGACAGTAGTCACTAGGAAAAATGGTGTTGACACTGACACATCCTAATGGGATCAGAAATGGAGAGGAAGACATGAGAAAACAACTCTGTCTGTTCTCACCAGACCGAGACAGACCGAGACAGACCTAGCGCCCAGGGCTGTCTGTCCCTGTTCAAGAGACCCCACCCCACCCACCCCACACACACACACAGACACACAGACACACACAAACACACGCACAAACACCTGACCCAGGCTACAAAAAATGATTCTACACACTATATAGTAATGCTTCCCAACGGTTTTGAGCGGTGAGAGGGTTTTAGTGAGAGGTGAGTGTTTTAGTGAGAGTTGGGGGTGTTTCAGTGAGAGGTGAGTGTTTCAGTGAGAGGTGAGGGTGTTTCAGTGAGAGGTGAGGGTGTTTCAGTTAGAGTTGAGAGGGTTTCAGTGAGAGTTGAGAGTGTTTCAGTGAGAAGTGAGTGTTTCAGTGAGAGGTGCGGGTGTTTCAGTGAGAGGTGAGTGTTTCAGTGAGAGGTGAGGGTGTTTCAGTGAGAGGTGAGTGTTTCAGTGAGAGTTGAGAGTGTTTCAGTGAGAGTTGAGAGTGTTTCAGTGAGAGGTGAGTGTTTCAGTGAGAGGTGAGGGTGTTTCAGTGAGAGGTGAGGGTGTTTCAGTGAGAGGTGAGTGTTTCAGTGAGAGGTGAGTGTTTCAGTGAGAGTTGAGAGTATTTCAGTGAGAGTTGAGAGTGTTTCAGTGAGAGGAGTCTTAACAAAATCAATGTGTTTTTGGCCAGCCAGAGATGGGGTGAGGATCATTAGTGGACGGGGGCAGAGAGTGGGCAGTGGCGTTCCAGGGAGAGGGTAATGGACTGTACTCTGCTGGCCTGACTGTGTTCAGAGAATGGCTGCTGTTTGGACAGGCAGAAATGACACTGAGGGGGCACAGGGAACAGAAACACACACACTTACACACACACTTAACCACCCAATGAGGCAGAGAGATTGCTGAACCACAGCCGCACTCACAGCCCGCGGGCATTGTGTGTGTGTGTGTGTGTGTGTGTGTGTGTGTCTTCGTGTCTGTCTCTCTGTCTGTCTTTCTTTGTTTCTGACTTTGTGTCTGTTATGTAATTCCAGGTCTTTCTCACGGCTTTAGAGAGGACTTCATAGACAATGTCCACCAGAGCATCAACAAGTTAATGAATGCCTCTGCCTCCCAACTGTAGTTGTTATTCCTGGTTGGCACCTGATTTCTTGTCTCAGTGTTCACTAAAACAAACAAACAAACACAACACTGGCTGTGTGTGGGCGTTTGGCTGGTGAGTCAGAAATATCAACCAGCCTGGACACCTAGCTACATGCACACACACACACGCACGCACACACGCACGCACGCACGCACGCACGCACGCACGCACACACGCACGCACGCACGCACACGCACAGACACACACAGACACACACAGACACACACAGACACACACACAAACCAGTTTTTCTCATCTTGACAAAACAATGTTGAATGCTGGCTTTCACAGATGACTTGACTGATGGGGACAGAACATGAGAAGAATCTATTACCGGTTCCCTGAGGATCTCAGACAACAGAGCGCCCGGCCCCATCAATACCTAAGCTGTCCCTCTCCCCTCCCTCGTTAGTCCCAGAGCAGCCACCATATTATCTCCCCCAATTTCATCTTCTTTGTCTCTTTTCTGCATCCAGAATGGTTCAAATGAAACCAAAACACACGTGGGCCACTGCCAAAACAAAGGAAAGCATGAATCATAAAACTAATTAGCATGAACACGTGGCGGCGCGGGAGGTGATGTGCTCCAGGGAGCATCTCAGTCAACATCATTTACATGTGTTTATAAACAAGCCCAGAAGAAGCACAACATCTCCGGCATTTTCATCCTTTTCAAGACACACTTCAACCCAATTACAGCCGGGCTGACGCTGTAAAACCACTGCCCAAAGGGGAGGACGGAGGAGGCGGCCATTGTTATCCCAGACACGGCCGGGCTAGTGGGTGCTGCTGCCAGGCTAGGCGTTTTATTTCACACAGGTTGTTTAAAATGTAGATCTCAAACCAGAAGTGCATTGTTCGTATGATCAGTCAAGACAATTAGGCTGACGCTCTTGAACATATATGAAGATAACAATAAACAAAGATTTCCTCCCCACACAAGAGACATGCAATGATCCCTCATGTAGGTGAGAGAATTTATCATCATCGTAAATCTTTACCGTGTCACTGGGACAGAGAACACAGCTGAATAGACCTGGAGTGGTTGTGATCCGAGGAGAATGGAAATGGGCACTCTCTCTCTCTCTCTCTCTCTCTCTCCTCTCCTCTCTCTCTCTCTCTCTCTCTCTCTCTCTCTCTCTCTCTCTCTCTCCTCTCCTCTCTCTCTCTCTCCTCTCCTCTCTCTCTCTCTCTCTCCTCTCCTCTCTCTCTCTCTCTCTCTCTCTCTCTCTCAGTGTTACGAGGGGCTCCCGGATGCGTCCTAAAACTTGGAGCGGAGGCATCTGAGGCACTCTCTTAATCTACAAGTCGTTGTAAATCTGCACTTGTTTTCCCCATAAAAGTAAAAGTGTGATGCTTGTGTAAGGCCTATACCGGTAGCTCTTGACACACATTTTTCATTAACTGCAGAAAGTCAAGGGTCATATTATGTTCCAAAGCAGCCAGAGGATTAATGTAGTATTGATCACTTCATTGTAATATTTCCCTGCGTTCTGCCACATTGTTCCTGAGTCATTTGAAGCTCTCAGGTAGAGTACATTTTGACTTTGTTTCATTGAGTCTACTACTCAGAATTTCCTCACATCATTCAGCTCCCCTCTATTGAGTTATCAAAACAGCACCATCTTACACCACCTACTAGAATTGAATACTCCACATCAACATTTTCACATGGATGTGTGGCTGTCTGCTCCATCCCCCCCCCCCCATGATGCTCTGTTTGAGGAAGTGCCAAGACACTGGGTCCCAGGGGTGCCAGGGGTGCCAGGGGTCCCAGGGGTGCCAGTGTGGAGTTGGAGTGAGAGGACTCCTCTGCACTGAGTGGCCAGTCTGTCAAACTGAACAACATGCCCTCAACTGCCCTCAACTGCCCTCAACTGACCTGAACACACAAGTTCTGTAAGAGTACAATGTTAGAGATTGACCCTAAGCTGTCTTGGTCGAGGTCAGAAAAGCCAAGCACTGTAGCAAACTGCTTTGTTGTTTAGTGATTTTTCTGTGCCACACAAGAAAGCAATCTTAGACAGGATAAAGGAGTAATCCTGTACAGGCAGCGGATTACCTCACCAAATGACCTGTGTGTCGCCACAGCACTTTGTGAAGCCTCACCCTCAACAGGAAAAGTCATGTTTGGATTACTGTTAGAAAACAATTCAACCTGGACACGATGTAGATGTAGAATCATGTAAATGTAGACTGTAGTTTATTTTTTTCACTTTGACCCAAAGCCATTACAAAGTAAATCATGATGCAAAGCTACACTCAGGCCACAGTAAGATCACAGAGCACTGTTCAGGACAGGATGTCTGAGAGAGTCTAAATGGTAAATTAACTAAATGCTATTTTTTTTCCTCGTAAATCTCAAGAGAACAGCATAACATTTATGGGTAAAGACATATTGTCCAAAGTAAATCAAAGAGAATGCCTTCAAGGTATGTACACACACACAGACAGCAGGCCTCTTAATCAGGGAAGCACTCTTCTGTAGCCAAGTGTCTGGGTATACCTTAAATACCTCAGCTCAACATCAACACTGTCCCTGTCTTCCTAATGAAGAGAAAAGATCTGTTTTGAAAAGAAACAACTTCCAGGGAAGGAGGATGGTTTTAAGAATGTTACAAGGTGTTTCCAAGGCCAGTCCAAAGGGGCCTTGGAGTTCCACAGTCTCACTGACTCAAAGGATGTCACAATCCCTCTCTTTCTCTGAAGGATGTCACAATCCCTCTCTTTCTCCGAAGGCATTTTCATAGCATCCAGAAATAAAGCTTAGTAGCCTTGGCGAGAAGTCCTCAGGCCTGTATTACAATCCTGTCTCTCAAATGGTTCCATGTTCTGGAATGCCTTCCCTTCTAAATGCCCTTTTGATAGACTGAACAACTCTCACAAGTCTCACTGGAAGCTACACTGCCATGCTGTGGTCTAATTTAGCATTGCTTTAGTCACAACGTATTATTTTCTCATTATGGAAAACAGGATGAAATAAACAGCAGTCGAAATGATGGAGATTGTGTGTGCTGAACATGTTTGCAGATTTGAAAGCCACCTGGGCACATCGTTCTGCCTGCCCATCTGTGTCTTTAATATGCCTTTGCCACAACAAAGAAATACAACATTTTCTATCTCACTGAACAGTCATTGCTTGGCTGGGAACAACAACAACACACA
>NW_028153218.1:7500-11662 GCF_951799395.1 Argentina silus
GTAAATTAAGAATTTCGAGGACAAATATGTTTTGCTTTGATAAGTTGGAAAATGCACTTCTGGTGCCAGCCGGCTTGCTCATTGTCAAGCCTGTGGTTTTAGCCAAAGGTTTTTAAGCCGGCGTACGTGAGGAGCATGGAGAAACGTCTGCTGGCTCCAGAACAAACCACGGCCCGCGCGCTGCGCGCCGTCTTTAAGTATATTATCAGCCAAGTTCTTTTAGGAACGTATTGCTAAAGAAGCTTACCATTTAATTAATGTAACTTGGGCGAGATTACACCCAGGTCCAGCCTTATGAGCAGAGCCATAGTCTTATTGACCCTCTATGCAAGAGCTTAAAGACACAAGAATGGCGTTTTTACTCTACTTTAATGGGATAACTAGTATAATCTTACAGAAGTAAAGGAAGTATAAAGTGTTTTAAACGTAATACCCCACTTCCAAGTTCCCTAAGTGGGAGAGGATCTCGCTCGTGTGAAGTGCTCAGCTGACGCTCTGATGATGGTAGTTTGTTATTATGTAGATATTTTATATACAGTATTTTGGCTGCCTGTTTTTTTTCTAGATTTTTGTTGTTGGAATAACTAATGTTTGTCATCCTTCCTTCATGGATGCAGTGTTTAAGATTTGTACACAAAGGTTGAAATTAATTTGTACTGAAATTATTTTTGTTCTTTTGATTTTAGTACTTTCTTTGTAAAGAGGAAATATATGCTATCTACATTTAGAATTATTAACATTTCAGAAACAAATATATAACTTAGGAATGAAATATGAATATTATCAAATCAAATTTATTTGTATAACACTTTTTACAAAATAAATTGTCACAAAGTGCTTTACAACAATACAACCCAATACAAACAATAAACATAATACAAACAATATGAACGAACACCGACCCAGAGACCCTCCCCATGGGAACACTGCATGGTATAATGCACATTTTGTATTAATCCAAGTGACATTTGTATTTTTTGTATTTATATTCATAACATTTACTAAGACATATTTTTTAAAATATATTTTGTTCTATTTTCACATAGATTGGAAATCGCACACATTAGCATTTTCAACTAAATCTACTATGCAAATTCTATGACATAGAATATATATATATATATGTTTTTTTTTTTTTTTATAATTTTAATTTGCTAATTCTACACCCTTCCCATCCCCCTGTTTTTATACCCCAGATGTTCCCGAGATTTTCTCTCTCTTTTTCTCTCTCTTTTCTTAGTTTCGGTGTCACCCTTTCAAACATTCTTTAACATCGGGATAAAGGACGGGGGATTGGGAAGATTAAGCCACGGGATCCTCACGGCATTGTCTGGAAATCTGCAGATAAAAAGCACTGGTTTGGTGGAATGGGAGTGGGGGGGAGGGCTGTGTGTGTGTGTGTGTGTGTGTGTGTGTCTGTGTGTGTGTGTGTGTGTGTGTGTGTGTGTGTGTGTGTGTGTGTGTGTGTTTGTGTGTGTGTATGTGTGTGTTTGTGCGTGTGTGTGTGTGTGTGTGTGGGGAGGGGGGCGGGTTGTTCTAGCTTGGGTACGGGGGCAGGTGGTGATGGTTGTGGATGGGGGCGGGGGGGGGGGGGGGGTGGATGGAGAAGGGGGGCGCTGGGGTCGGGTGTTTTGGTTGCTTAGCAGAGATAGGGCCAACTGAGGAAAATGATATTGATATTTTGATATCATACGCTGGCCAATTCTTATCGTCGGGGACCTTGCATTGCCTGCTTGGCTTTCTTCATCTTCTGCCTCTGAATATTGATGTGTGTTTAATGGAGAAGGAGGAAAAGATGGTGAATGTTTTGGCGTTGCTGCCGAGGATTTCCCAAAATAGGATGGCCTCATTGTATCATCAGCTTATTGGAAGTATAAGTATAAGCACACACACACTCACTCACACACACACACACACACACACACACACACACACAAACACACACACACACACACACACACACACGTCAGCTTATTGGAAATATCGTGACTTAATTCATCCTTTTCATCTTGCTGCCTCTCCAACATCGACTGCTTTTCATGAGCATTTCAAAGTCCTGTTCCCAACTGTCAAACGTCTGTCAAACGTCTTCTCAAAAAAGGTTGTTGCTTGATCAGTTCAGATGACAGATCAGAGCTTTTGTTTACGTCCCCAAACCGCAACAGTTGACCTCACCATATTGATGTGCCTGATGACCAATCCATGGGTATTGATCAGCCCATCAACACTTGTTAATCAGCAGTAAAGGGATACAGTTAGCTTTTAGCTCTTGATTCGTGATGCTAATTCAACCCATTCCAGTTGCCTCCATGTTTAGGAGAATACCAGGGGAGGCTGCTGGAGGTAGAAATTGAAGGACAGGCTCATTGTAATGCATGGAATGGAATGAGGACTGGTATCAAACACCCTTTTCCGATACCGTTCCTGATTCCATTCCATCCATTACAGCCATCCTCCGTTTTCTACCTCCACCAGCCTCCCCTGGAGGCCTTAGCTTGGGGAGGATGGAGCAACTTTCCCTAATTGATCACCATTTAGTTTACAAATGCTGTCAGGCCAGTGTATTAGAATGAGGGCTCTGCAGGTCCATTAAGACGCCCGTTGACATGGAAACAGAGCAACGGAGCTCATATCAGCTCATTGTCAATGACTGGGAGTCTCTGCAGCTAATGACGGTGCCCCATTCACTTGCTAAACGAGCTGTCCCATTACTTTAAGTCGTTGTTATTTCCTTCTGCCCCAAGTGTATTTGGGCCGGGGTCCATCCACATGCTTGGCATTGAGATGCAGTTGATAAGAAACCACATGAATTCTGATGGAAACCAGTAGAAATCAAATAAATAAAAAAGCCGTCCATGTGTCCCTGTTACAGTAAACGAAGATGTGTGACTCTGCGTAGTTATTTCTAGTGGGTTACATGTTGAAGTGTTTATTTCTAGTGGGTTACATGTTGAAGTGGTTATTTCTAGTGGGTTACATGTTGAAGTGTTTATTTCTAGTGGGTTACATGTTGAAGTGGTTATTTCTAGTGGGTTACATGTTGAACTGGTTATTTCTAGTGGGTTACATGTTGAAGTGTTTATTTCTAGTGGGTTACATGTTGAACTGGTTACGTTGGCTAGAGAGTTTGATCTTTTTGTTTTTTTATTTCCCATTTAATTGAAATAACATCTTTGCCTCATCAAGCCATGAAGTCATATCAGTTTTATTTTTTTCTGTTTGTGTGTGTATATATATATCTATATATCTATATATATATTTGCTGGTCCTGTTGTACTGTTGGTATTCTGTATTATATTCATAAAAATATATATAAGCCTGTATATAAAAAACCCTCAACGACACAAGAAATGAAGTGGTGGAATTCGTGGTGGCGGAGTCTCTCCAGACTAATGTTGTTAGCTGCAGCAGCCGTTAGCTTCAGTAGATTGATTCATTAAGCTAATGTGATGCTAACCCTGTCGGCCCTGTTGAAACGCGTGCGATATGACACTGCTCAAATTTGTTCTAACACGCGCCCTGGGGAGACCAAGCGGCTGCTGCTAATGGGGGAGGAGGGGCCAATTATGCAAATAGGATTGGTTCTGTCAACAGAGAGGAGGGAGAGGGGATATCTGGCTTCACACACTCTGCTCTGTTGGCTTGATCTCTCTCTCTCTCTCTCTCTCTCTCTCTCTCTTTATCTCTCTCTCTCTCTCTCTCTCTCTCTCTCCCTCTCTCTCTCTCTCTCTATCTCTCTCTTTATCTCTATCTCTCTCTCTATCTCTCTCTCCCTCTCTCCCTCTCTTTCTGCTGGCTGTATCTCTCTGTTTCTCTGTCTCTCTCTGCCTCACTCTGTTTCTGTCTCTCTCTCTCTCTCTCTCTTGTTTTTGACCAACATATTTCTACCTCTTATCTTTCCTTTCCTCTCTCCATCATCCCCCCCTTCTAGTTTACCTCTTCCCTCCTTCCCTCTGTCCCTCTGGAGTGAAATGGGAAGCGTATACACAGAGAGAGAGAGATAAGGCCTGTTTATGTGTGTGTGTGTGTGTGTGTGGGGGGGGGGGGGTCTGTTGTATTTACCTGTAGGTGAAGAGGCTTTTCAGGTCTCTACAGGCCCTATCTTTACATTGTGTCCCCCCACTGCTCCCTGTCAACACTTCTCTGGAGCACTGCTGCTGTT
>NW_028153217.1:0-17081 GCF_951799395.1 Argentina silus
AATACTGCAGTTGATACGCAGAAGGCAGGGAGTTATCTGGGGGGGGGGGGGGGAAACACCAAAACTGCAATTAACATTGCTTTACCACTCCACAGCTCATAGTTCATAGTTGTCAGTCTAGAATCGAGCTCAAGCGAAGGCTGAGTGAGTCACCAATTCTTAGCAGGTGGTTTTGGAGCAAACTGTATAAACTGTTCAAAACAGCAATATGAAACTGGAGCTGTGTTCACACTACAGCACTGTTCAAACTACAGGGGTGATACAATAGTACACCCTACTGGTCGAAATAAGGAAAAGCTTACTGCACCGGGTATTCCCAGGCGGTCTCCCATCTAAGTACTAACCCGGCCCGACTCTGCTTAGCTTCCGAGATCGGACGAGATCGGGCGTGTTCAGCGTGGTATGGCCGTAAGCGAAGGAACCAGCCCTCTGCACTGTATATAAAGTCGAGGAAAGGAGACGCCCGCCACTTGACAACACAAACAATACTGCAGTTGATACGCAGAAGGCAGGGAGTTATCTGGGGGGGGGGGGGGGAAACACCAAAACTGCAATTAACATTGCTTTACCACTCCACAGCTCATAGTTCATAGTTGTCAGTCTAGAATCGAGCTCAAGCGAAGGCTGAGTGAGTCACCAATTCTTAGCAGGTGGTTTTGGAGCAAACTGTATAAACTGTTCAAAACAGCAATATGAAACTGGAGCTGTGTTCACACTACAGCACTGTTCAAACTACAGGGGTGATACAATAGTACACCCTACTGGTCGAAATAAGGAAAAGCTTACTGCACCGGGTATTCCCAGGCGGTCTCCCATCTAAGTACTAACCCGGCCCGACTCTGCTTAGCTTCCGAGATCGGACGAGATCGGGCGTGTTCAGCGTGGTATGGCCGTAAGCGAAGGAACCAGCCCTCTGCACTGTATATAAAGTCGAGGAAAGGAGACGCCCGCCACTTGACAACACAAACAATACTGCAGTTGATACGCAGAAGGCAGGGAGTTATCTGGGGGGGGGGGGGGGAAACACCAAAACTGCAATTAACATTGCTTTACCACTCCACAGCTCATAGTTCATAGTTGTCAGTCTAGAATCGAGCTCAAGCGAAGGCTGAGTGAGTCACCAATTCTTAGCAGGTGGTTTTGGAGCAAACTGTATAAACTGTTCAAAACAGCAATATGAAACTGGAGCTGTGTTCACACTACAGCACTGTTCAAACTACAGGGGTGATACAATAGTACACCCTACTGGTCGAAATAAGGAAAAGCTTACTGCACCGGGTATTCCCAGGCGGTCTCCCATCTAAGTACTAACCCGGCCCGACTCTGCTTAGCTTCCGAGATCGGACGAGATCGGGCGTGTTCAGCGTGGTATGGCCGTAAGCGAAGGAACCAGCCCTCTGCACTGTATATAAAGTCGAGGAAAGGAGACGCCCGCCACTTGACAACACAAACAATACTGCAGTTGATACGCAGAAGGCAGGGAGTTATCTGGGGGGGGGGGGGGGAAACACCAAAACTGCAATTAACATTGCTTTACCACTCCACAGCTCATAGTTCATAGTTGTCAGTCTAGAATCGAGCTCAAGCGAAGGCTGAGTGAGTCACCAATTCTTAGCAGGTGGTTTTGGAGCAAACTGTATAAACTGTTCAAAACAGCAATATGAAACTGGAGCTGTGTTCACACTACAGCACTGTTCAAACTACAGGGGTGATACAATAGTACACCCTACTGGTCGAAATAAGGAAAAGCTTACTGCACCGGGTATTCCCAGGCGGTCTCCCATCTAAGTACTAACCCGGCCCGACTCTGCTTAGCTTCCGAGATCGGACGAGATCGGGCGTGTTCAGCGTGGTATGGCCGTAAGCGAAGGAACCAGCCCTCTGCACTGTATATAAAGTCGAGGAAAGGAGACGCCCGCCACTTGACAACACAAACAATACTGCAGTTGATACGCAGAAGGCAGGGAGTTATCTGGGGGGGGGGGGGGGAAACACCAAAACTGCAATTAACATTGCTTTACCACTCCACAGCTCATAGTTCATAGTTGTCAGTCTAGAATCGAGCTCAAGCGAAGGCTGAGTGAGTCACCAATTCTTAGCAGGTGGTTTTGGAGCAAACTGTATAAACTGTTCAAAACAGCAATATGAAACTGGAGCTGTGTTCACACTACAGCACTGTTCAAACTACAGGGGTGATACAATAGTACACCCTACTGGTCGAAATAAGGAAAAGCTTACTGCACCGGGTATTCCCAGGCGGTCTCCCATCTAAGTACTAACCCGGCCCGACTCTGCTTAGCTTCCGAGATCGGACGAGATCGGGCGTGTTCAGCGTGGTATGGCCGTAAGCGAAGGAACCAGCCCTCTGCACTGTATATAAAGTCGAGGAAAGGAGACGCCCGCCACTTGACAACACAAACAATACTGCAGTTGATACGCAGAAGGCAGGGAGTTATCTGGGGGGGGGGGGGGGAAACACCAAAACTGCAATTAACATTGCTTTACCACTCCACAGCTCATAGTTCATAGTTGTCAGTCTAGAATCGAGCTCAAGCGAAGGCTGAGTGAGTCACCAATTCTTAGCAGGTGGTTTTGGAGCAAACTGTATAAACTGTTCAAAACAGCAATATGAAACTGGAGCTGTGTTCACACTACAGCACTGTTCAAACTACAGGGGTGATACAATAGTACACCCTACTGGTCGAAATAAGGAAAAGCTTACTGCACCGGGTATTCCCAGGCGGTCTCCCATCTAAGTACTAACCCGGCCCGACTCTGCTTAGCTTCCGAGATCGGACGAGATCGGGCGTGTTCAGCGTGGTATGGCCGTAAGCGAAGGAACCAGCCCTCTGCACTGTATATAAAGTCGAGGAAAGGAGACGCCCGCCACTTGACAACACAAACAATACTGCAGTTGATACGCAGAAGGCAGGGAGTTATCTGGGGGGGGGGGGGGGAAACACCAAAACTGCAATTAACATTGCTTTACCACTCCACAGCTCATAGTTCATAGTTGTCAGTCTAGAATCGAGCTCAAGCGAAGGCTGAGTGAGTCACCAATTCTTAGCAGGTGGTTTTGGAGCAAACTGTATAAACTGTTCAAAACAGCAATATGAAACTGGAGCTGTGTTCACACTACAGCACTGTTCAAACTACAGGGGTGATACAATAGTACACCCTACTGGTCGAAATAAGGAAAAGCTTACTGCACCGGGTATTCCCAGGCGGTCTCCCATCTAAGTACTAACCCGGCCCGACTCTGCTTAGCTTCCGAGATCGGACGAGATCGGGCGTGTTCAGCGTGGTATGGCCGTAAGCGAAGGAACCAGCCCTCTGCACTGTATATAAAGTCGAGGAAAGGAGACGCCCGCCACTTGACAACACAAACAATACTGCAGTTGATACGCAGAAGGCAGGGAGTTATCTGGGGGGGGGGGGGGGGAAACACCAAAACTGCAATTAACATTGCTTTACCACTCCACAGCTCATAGTTCATAGTTGTCAGTCTAGAATCGAGCTCAAGCGAAGGCTGAGTGAGTCACCAATTCTTAGCAGGTGGTTTTGGAGCAAACTGTATAAACTGTTCAAAACAGCAATATGAAACTGGAGCTGTGTTCACACTACAGCACTGTTCAAACTACAGGGGTGATACAATAGTACACCCTACTGGTCGAAATAAGGAAAAGCTTACTGCACCGGGTATTCCCAGGCGGTCTCCCATCTAAGTACTAACCCGGCCCGACTCTGCTTAGCTTCCGAGATCGGACGAGATCGGGCGTGTTCAGCGTGGTATGGCCGTAAGCGAAGGAACCAGCCCTCTGCACTGTATATAAAGTCGAGGAAAGGAGACGCCCGCCACTTGACAACACAAACAATACTGCAGTTGATACGCAGAAGGCAGGGAGTTATCTGGGGGGGGGGGGGGGAAACACCAAAACTGCAATTAACATTGCTTTACCACTCCACAGCTCATAGTTCATAGTTGTCAGTCTAGAATCGAGCTCAAGCGAAGGCTGAGTGAGTCACCAATTCTTAGCAGGTGGTTTTGGAGCAAACTGTATAAACTGTTCAAAACAGCAATATGAAACTGGAGCTGTGTTCACACTACAGCACTGTTCAAACTACAGGGGTGATACAATAGTACACCCTACTGGTCGAAATAAGGAAAAGCTTACTGCACCGGGTATTCCCAGGCGGTCTCCCATCTAAGTACTAACCCGGCCCGACTCTGCTTAGCTTCCGAGATCGGACGAGATCGGGCGTGTTCAGCGTGGTATGGCCGTAAGCGAAGGAACCAGCCCTCTGCACTGTATATAAAGTCGAGGAAAGGAGACGCCCGCCACTTGACAACACAAACAATACTGCAGTTGATACGCAGAAGGCAGGGAGTTATCTGGGGGGGGGGGGGGGGAAACACCAAAACTGCAATTAACATTGCTTTACCACTCCACAGCTCATAGTTCATAGTTGTCAGTCTAGAATCGAGCTCAAGCGAAGGCTGAGTGAGTCACCAATTCTTAGCAGGTGGTTTTGGAGCAAACTGTATAAACTGTTCAAAACAGCAATATGAAACTGGAGCTGTGTTCACACTACAGCACTGTTCAAACTACAGGGGTGATACAATAGTACACCCTACTGGTCGAAATAAGGAAAAGCTTACTGCACCGGGTATTCCCAGGCGGTCTCCCATCTAAGTACTAACCCGGCCCGACTCTGCTTAGCTTCCGAGATCGGACGAGATCGGGCGTGTTCAGCGTGGTATGGCCGTAAGCGAAGGAACCAGCCCTCTGCACTGTATATAAAGTCGAGGAAAGGAGACGCCCGCCACTTGACAACACAAACAATACTGCAGTTGATACGCAGAAGGCAGGGAGTTATCTGGGGGGGGGGGGGGGAAACACCAAAACTGCAATTAACATTGCTTTACCACTCCACAGCTCATAGTTCATAGTTGTCAGTCTAGAATCGAGCTCAAGCGAAGGCTGAGTGAGTCACCAATTCTTAGCAGGTGGTTTTGGAGCAAACTGTATAAACTGTTCAAAACAGCAATATGAAACTGGAGCTGTGTTCACACTACAGCACTGTTCAAACTACAGGGGTGATACAATAGTACACCCTACTGGTCGAAATAAGGAAAAGCTTACTGCACCGGGTATTCCCAGGCGGTCTCCCATCTAAGTACTAACCCGGCCCGACTCTGCTTAGCTTCCGAGATCGGACGAGATCGGGCGTGTTCAGCGTGGTATGGCCGTAAGCGAAGGAACCAGCCCTCTGCACTGTATATAAAGTCGAGGAAAGGAGACGCCCGCCACTTGACAACACAAACAATACTGCAGTTGATACGCAGAAGGCAGGGAGTTATCTGGGGGGGGGGGGGGGAAACACCAAAACTGCAATTAACATTGCTTTACCACTCCACAGCTCATAGTTCATAGTTGTCAGTCTAGAATCGAGCTCAAGCGAAGGCTGAGTGAGTCACCAATTCTTAGCAGGTGGTTTTGGAGCAAACTGTATAAACTGTTCAAAACAGCAATATGAAACTGGAGCTGTGTTCACACTACAGCACTGTTCAAACTACAGGGGTGATACAATAGTACACCCTACTGGTCGAAATAAGGAAAAGCTTACTGCACCGGGTATTCCCAGGCGGTCTCCCATCTAAGTACTAACCCGGCCCGACTCTGCTTAGCTTCCGAGATCGGACGAGATCGGGCGTGTTCAGCGTGGTATGGCCGTAAGCGAAGGAACCAGCCCTCTGCACTGTATATAAAGTCGAGGAAAGGAGACGCCCGCCACTTGACAACACAAACAATACTGCAGTTGATACGCAGAAGGCAGGGAGTTATCTGGGGGGGGGGGGGGGAAACACCAAAACTGCAATTAACATTGCTTTACCACTCCACAGCTCATAGTTCATAGTTGTCAGTCTAGAATCGAGCTCAAGCGAAGGCTGAGTGAGTCACCAATTCTTAGCAGGTGGTTTTGGAGCAAACTGTATAAACTGTTCAAAACAGCAATATGAAACTGGAGCTGTGTTCACACTACAGCACTGTTCAAACTACAGGGGTGATACAATAGTACACCCTACTGGTCGAAATAAGGAAAAGCTTACTGCACCGGGTATTCCCAGGCGGTCTCCCATCTAAGTACTAACCCGGCCCGACTCTGCTTAGCTTCCGAGATCGGACGAGATCGGGCGTGTTCAGCGTGGTATGGCCGTAAGCGAAGGAACCAGCCCTCTGCACTGTATATAAAGTCGAGGAAAGGAGACGCCCGCCACTTGACAACACAAACAATACTGCAGTTGATACGCAGAAGGCAGGGAGTTATCTGGGGGGGGGGGGGGGAAACACCAAAACTGCAATTAACATTGCTTTACCACTCCACAGCTCATAGTTCATAGTTGTCAGTCTAGAATCGAGCTCAAGCGAAGGCTGAGTGAGTCACCAATTCTTAGCAGGTGGTTTTGGAGCAAACTGTATAAACTGTTCAAAACAGCAATATGAAACTGGAGCTGTGTTCACACTACAGCACTGTTCAAACTACAGGGGTGATACAATAGTACACCCTACTGGTCGAAATAAGGAAAAGCTTACTGCACCGGGTATTCCCAGGCGGTCTCCCATCTAAGTACTAACCCGGCCCGACTCTGCTTAGCTTCCGAGATCGGACGAGATCGGGCGTGTTCAGCGTGGTATGGCCGTAAGCGAAGGAACCAGCCCTCTGCACTGTATATAAAGTCGAGGAAAGGAGACGCCCGCCACTTGACAACACAAACAATACTGCAGTTGATACGCAGAAGGCAGGGAGTTATCTGGGGGGGGGGGGGGGAAACACCAAAACTGCAATTAACATTGCTTTACCACTCCACAGCTCATAGTTCATAGTTGTCAGTCTAGAATCGAGCTCAAGCGAAGGCTGAGTGAGTCACCAATTCTTAGCAGGTGGTTTTGGAGCAAACTGTATAAACTGTTCAAAACAGCAATATGAAACTGGAGCTGTGTTCACACTACAGCACTGTTCAAACTACAGGGGTGATACAATAGTACACCCTACTGGTCGAAATAAGGAAAAGCTTACTGCACCGGGTATTCCCAGGCGGTCTCCCATCTAAGTACTAACCCGGCCCGACTCTGCTTAGCTTCCGAGATCGGACGAGATCGGGCGTGTTCAGCGTGGTATGGCCGTAAGCGAAGGAACCAGCCCTCTGCACTGTATATAAAGTCGAGGAAAGGAGACGCCCGCCACTTGACAACACAAACAATACTGCAGTTGATACGCAGAAGGCAGGGAGTTATCTGGGGGGGGGGGGGGGAAACACCAAAACTGCAATTAACATTGCTTTACCACTCCACAGCTCATAGTTCATAGTTGTCAGTCTAGAATCGAGCTCAAGCGAAGGCTGAGTGAGTCACCAATTCTTAGCAGGTGGTTTTGGAGCAAACTGTATAAACTGTTCAAAACAGCAATATGAAACTGGAGCTGTGTTCACACTACAGCACTGTTCAAACTACAGGGGTGATACAATAGTACACCCTACTGGTCGAAATAAGGAAAAGCTTACTGCACCGGGTATTCCCAGGCGGTCTCCCATCTAAGTACTAACCCGGCCCGACTCTGCTTAGCTTCCGAGATCGGACGAGATCGGGCGTGTTCAGCGTGGTATGGCCGTAAGCGAAGGAACCAGCCCTCTGCACTGTATATAAAGTCGAGGAAAGGAGACGCCCGCCACTTGACAACACAAACAATACTGCAGTTGATACGCAGAAGGCAGGGAGTTATCTGGGGGGGGGGGGGGGAAACACCAAAACTGCAATTAACATTGCTTTACCACTCCACAGCTCATAGTTCATAGTTGTCAGTCTAGAATCGAGCTCAAGCGAAGGCTGAGTGAGTCACCAATTCTTAGCAGGTGGTTTTGGAGCAAACTGTATAAACTGTTCAAAACAGCAATATGAAACTGGAGCTGTGTTCACACTACAGCACTGTTCAAACTACAGGGGTGATACAATAGTACACCCTACTGGTCGAAATAAGGAAAAGCTTACTGCACCGGGTATTCCCAGGCGGTCTCCCATCTAAGTACTAACCCGGCCCGACTCTGCTTAGCTTCCGAGATCGGACGAGATCGGGCGTGTTCAGCGTGGTATGGCCGTAAGCGAAGGAACCAGCCCTCTGCACTGTATATAAAGTCGAGGAAAGGAGACGCCCGCCACTTGACAACACAAACAATACTGCAGTTGATACGCAGAAGGCAGGGAGTTATCTGGGGGGGGGGGGGGGAAACACCAAAACTGCAATTAACATTGCTTTACCACTCCACAGCTCATAGTTCATAGTTGTCAGTCTAGAATCGAGCTCAAGCGAAGGCTGAGTGAGTCACCAATTCTTAGCAGGTGGTTTTGGAGCAAACTGTATAAACTGTTCAAAACAGCAATATGAAACTGGAGCTGTGTTCACACTACAGCACTGTTCAAACTACAGGGGTGATACAATAGTACACCCTACTGGTCGAAATAAGGAAAAGCTTACTGCACCGGGTATTCCCAGGCGGTCTCCCATCTAAGTACTAACCCGGCCCGACTCTGCTTAGCTTCCGAGATCGGACGAGATCGGGCGTGTTCAGCGTGGTATGGCCGTAAGCGAAGGAACCAGCCCTCTGCACTGTATATAAAGTCGAGGAAAGGAGACGCCCGCCACTTGACAACACAAACAATACTGCAGTTGATACGCAGAAGGCAGGGAGTTATCTGGGGGGGGGGGGGGGAAACACCAAAACTGCAATTAACATTGCTTTACCACTCCACAGCTCATAGTTCATAGTTGTCAGTCTAGAATCGAGCTCAAGCGAAGGCTGAGTGAGTCACCAATTCTTAGCAGGTGGTTTTGGAGCAAACTGTATAAACTGTTCAAAACAGCAATATGAAACTGGAGCTGTGTTCACACTACAGCACTGTTCAAACTACAGGGGTGATACAATAGTACACCCTACTGGTCGAAATAAGGAAAAGCTTACTGCACCGGGTATTCCCAGGCGGTCTCCCATCTAAGTACTAACCCGGCCCGACTCTGCTTAGCTTCCGAGATCGGACGAGATCGGGCGTGTTCAGCGTGGTATGGCCGTAAGCGAAGGAACCAGCCCTCTGCACTGTATATAAAGTCGAGGAAAGGAGACGCCCGCCACTTGACAACACAAACAATACTGCAGTTGATACGCAGAAGGCAGGGAGTTATCTGGGGGGGGGGGGGGGGAAACACCAAAACTGCAATTAACATTGCTTTACCACTCCACAGCTCATAGTTCATAGTTGTCAGTCTAGAATCGAGCTCAAGCGAAGGCTGAGTGAGTCACCAATTCTTAGCAGGTGGTTTTGGAGCAAACTGTATAAACTGTTCAAAACAGCAATATGAAACTGGAGCTGTGTTCACACTACAGCACTGTTCAAACTACAGGGGTGATACAATAGTACACCCTACTGGTCGAAATAAGGAAAAGCTTACTGCACCGGGTATTCCCAGGCAGTCTCCCATCTAAGTACTAACCCGGCCCGACTCTGCTTAGCTTCCGAGATCGGACGAGATCGGGCGTGTTCAGCGTGGTATGGCCGTAAGCGAAGGAACCAGCCCTCTGCACTGTATATAAAGTCGAGGAAAGGAGACGCCCGCCACTTGACAACACAAACAATACTGCAGTTGATACGCAGAAGGCAGGGAGTTATCTGGGGGGGGGGGGGGGGAAACACCAAAACTGCAATTAACATTGCTTTACCACTCCACAGCTCATAGTTCATAGTTGTCAGTCTAGAATCGAGCTCAAGCGAAGGCTGAGTGAGTCACCAATTCTTAGCAGGTGGTTTTGGAGCAAACTGTATAAACTGTTCAAAACAGCAATATGAAACTGGAGCTGTGTTCACACTACAGCACTGTTCAAACTACAGGGGTGATACAATAGTACACCCTACTGGTCGAAATAAGGAAAAGCTTACTGCACCGGGTATTCCCAGGCGGTCTCCCATCTAAGTACTAACCCGGCCCGACTCTGCTTAGCTTCCGAGATCGGACGAGATCGGGCGTGTTCAGCGTGGTATGGCCGTAAGCGAAGGAACCAGCCCTCTGCACTGTATATAAAGTCGAGGAAAGGAGACGCCCGCCACTTGACAACACAAACAATACTGCAGTTGATACGCAGAAGGCAGGGAGTTATCTGGGGGGGGGGGGGGGGAAACACCAAAACTGCAATTAACATTGCTTTACCACTCCACAGCTCATAGTTCATAGTTGTCAGTCTAGAATCGAGCTCAAGCGAAGGCTGAGTGAGTCACCAATTCTTAGCAGGTGGTTTTGGAGCAAACTGTATAAACTGTTCAAAACAGCAATATGAAACTGGAGCTGTGTTCACACTACAGCACTGTTCAAACTACAGGGGTGATACAATAGTACACCCTACTGGTCGAAATAAGGAAAAGCTTACTGCACCGGGTATTCCCAGGCGGTCTCCCATCTAAGTACTAACCCGGCCCGACTCTGCTTAGCTTCCGAGATCGGACGAGATCGGGCGTGTTCAGCGTGGTATGGCCGTAAGCGAAGGAACCAGCCCTCTGCACTGTATATAAAGTCGAGGAAAGGAGACGCCCGCCACTTGACAACACAAACAATACTGCAGTTGATACGCAGAAGGCAGGGAGTTATCTGGGGGGGGGGGGGGGGAAACACCAAAACTGCAATTAACATTGCTTTACCACTCCACAGCTCATAGTTCATAGTTGTCAGTCTAGAATCGAGCTCAAGCGAAGGCTGAGTGAGTCACCAATTCTTAGCAGGTGGTTTTGGAGCAAACTGTATAAACTGTTCAAAACAGCAATATGAAACTGGAGCTGTGTTCACACTACAGCACTGTTCAAACTACAGGGGTGATACAATAGTACACCCTACTGGTCGAAATAAGGAAAAGCTTACTGCACCGGGTATTCCCAGGCGGTCTCCCATCTAAGTACTAACCCGGCCCGACTCTGCTTAGCTTCCGAGATCGGACGAGATCGGGCGTGTTCAGCGTGGTATGGCCGTAAGCGAAGGAACCAGCCCTCTGCACTGTATATAAAGTCGAGGAAAGGAGACGCCCGCCACTTGACAACACAAACAATACTGCAGTTGATACGCAGAAGGCAGGGAGTTATCTGGGGGGGGGGGGGGGGAAACACCAAAACTGCAATTAACATTGCTTTACCACTCCACAGCTCATAGTTCATAGTTGTCAGTCTAGAATCGAGCTCAAGCGAAGGCTGAGTGAGTCACCAATTCTTAGCAGGTGGTTTTGGAGCAAACTGTATAAACTGTTCAAAACAGCAATATGAAACTGGAGCTGTGTTCACACTACAGCACTGTTCAAACTACAGGGGTGATACAATAGTACACCCTACTGGTCGAAATAAGGAAAAGCTTACTGCACCGGGTATTCCCAGGCGGTCTCCCATCTAAGTACTAACCCGGCCCGACTCTGCTTAGCTTCCGAGATCGGACGAGATCGGGCGTGTTCAGCGTGGTATGGCCGTAAGCGAAGGAACCAGCCCTCTGCACTGTATATAAAGTCGAGGAAAGGAGACGCCCGCCACTTGACAACACAAACAATACTGCAGTTGATACGCAGAAGGCAGGGAGTTATCTGGGGGGGGGGGGGGGAAACACCAAAACTGCAATTAACATTGCTTTACCACTCCACAGCTCATAGTTCATAGTTGTCAGTCTAGAATCGAGCTCAAGCGAAGGCTGAGTGAGTCACCAATTCTTAGCAGGTGGTTTTGGAGCAAACTGTATAAACTGTTCAAAACAGCAATATGAAACTGGAGCTGTGTTCACACTACAGCACTGTTCAAACTACAGGGGTGATACAATAGTACACCCTACTGGTCGAAATAAGGAAAAGCTTACTGCACCGGGTATTCCCAGGCGGTCTCCCATCTAAGTACTAACCCGGCCCGACTCTGCTTAGCTTCCGAGATCGGACGAGATCGGGCGTGTTCAGCGTGGTATGGCCGTAAGCGAAGGAACCAGCCCTCTGCACTGTATATAAAGTCGAGGAAAGGAGACGCCCGCCACTTGACAACACAAACAATACTGCAGTTGATACGCAGAAGGCAGGGAGTTATCTGGGGGGGGGGGGGGGAAACACCAAAACTGCAATTAACATTGCTTTACCACTCCACAGCTCATAGTTCATAGTTGTCAGTCTAGAATCGAGCTCAAGCGAAGGCTGAGTGAGTCACCAATTCTTAGCAGGTGGTTTTGGAGCAAACTGTATAAACTGTTCAAAACAGCAATATGAAACTGGAGCTGTGTTCACACTACAGCACTGTTCAAACTACAGGGGTGATACAATAGTACACCCTACTGGTCGAAATAAGGAAAAGCTTACTGCACCGGGTATTCCCAGGCGGTCTCCCATCTAAGTACTAACCCGGCCCGACTCTGCTTAGCTTCCGAGATCGGACGAGATCGGGCGTGTTCAGCGTGGTATGGCCGTAAGCGAAGGAACCAGCCCTCTGCACTGTATATAAAGTCGAGGAAAGGAGACGCCCGCCACTTGACAACACAAACAATACTGCAGTTGATACGCAGAAGGCAGGGAGTTATCTGGGGGGGGGGGGGGGAAACACCAAAACTGCAATTAACATTGCTTTACCACTCCACAGCTCATAGTTCATAGTTGTCAGTCTAGAATCGAGCTCAAGCGAAGGCTGAGTGAGTCACCAATTCTTAGCAGGTGGTTTTGGAGCAAACTGTATAAACTGTTCAAAACAGCAATATGAAACTGGAGCTGTGTTCACACTACAGCACTGTTCAAACTACAGGGGTGATACAATAGTACACCCTACTGGTCGAAATAAGGAAAAGCTTACTGCACCGGGTATTCCCAGGCGGTCTCCCATCTAAGTACTAACCCGGCCCGACTCTGCTTAGCTTCCGAGATCGGACGAGATCGGGCGTGTTCAGCGTGGTATGGCCGTAAGCGAAGGAACCAGCCCTCTGCACTGTATATAAAGTCGAGGAAAGGAGACGCCCGCCACTTGACAACACAAACAATACTGCAGTTGATACGCAGAAGGCAGGGAGTTATCTGGGGGGGGGGGGGGGAAACACCAAAACTGCAATTAACATTGCTTTACCACTCCACAGCTCATAGTTCATAGTTGTCAGTCTAGAATCGAGCTCAAGCGAAGGCTGAGTGAGTCACCAATTCTTAGCAGGTGGTTTTGGAGCAAACTGTATAAACTGTTCAAAACAGCAATATGAAACTGGAGCTGTGTTCACACTACAGCACTGTTCAAACTACAGGGGTGATACAATAGTACACCCTACTGGTCGAAATAAGGAAAAGCTTACTGCACCGGGTATTCCCAGGCGGTCTCCCATCTAAGTACTAACCCGGCCCGACTCTGCTTAGCTTCCGAGATCGGACGAGATCGGGCGTGTTCAGCGTGGTATGGCCGTAAGCGAAGGAACCAGCCCTCTGCACTGTATATAAAGTCGAGGAAAGGAGACGCCCGCCACTTGACAACACAAACAATACTGCAGTTGATACGCAGAAGGCAGGGAGTTATCTGGGGGGGGGGGGGGGAAACACCAAAACTGCAATTAACATTGCTTTACCACTCCACAGCTCATAGTTCATAGTTGTCAGTCTAGAATCGAGCTCAAGCGAAGGCTGAGTGAGTCACCAATTCTTAGCAGGTGGTTTTGGAGCAAACTGTATAAACTGTTCAAAACAGCAATATGAAACTGGAGCTGTGTTCACACTACAGCACTGTTCAAACTACAGGGGTGATACAATAGTACACCCTACTGGTCGAAATAAGGAAAAGCTTACTGCACCGGGTATTCCCAGGCGGTCTCCCATCTAAGTACTAACCCGGCCCGACTCTGCTTAGCTTCCGAGATCGGACGAGATCGGGCGTGTTCAGCGTGGTATGGCCGTAAGCGAAGGAACCAGCCCTCTGCACTGTATATAAAGTCGAGGAAAGGAGACGCCCGCCACTTGACAACACAAACAATACTGCAGTTGATACGCAGAAGGCAGGGAGTTATCTGGGGGGGGGGGGGGGAAACACCAAAACTGCAATTAACATTGCTTTACCACTCCACAGCTCATAGTTCATAGTTGTCAGTCTAGAATCGAGCTCAAGCGAAGGCTGAGTGAGTCACCAATTCTTAGCAGGTGGTTTTGGAGCAAACTGTATAAACTGTTCAAAACAGCAATATGAAACTGGAGCTGTGTTCACACTACAGCACTGTTCAAACTACAGGGGTGATACAATAGTACACCCTACTGGTCGAAATAAGGAAAAGCTTACTGCACCGGGTATTCCCAGGCGGTCTCCCATCTAAGTACTAACCCGGCCCGACTCTGCTTAGCTTCCGAGATCGGACGAGATCGGGCGTGTTCAGCGTGGTATGGCCGTAAGCGAAGGAACCAGCCCTCTGCACTGTATATAAAGTCGAGGAAAGGAGACGCCCGCCACTTGACAACACAAACAATACTGCAGTTGATACGCAGAAGGCAGGGAGTTATCTGGGGGGGGGGGGGGGAAACACCAAAACTGCAATTAACATTGCTTTACCACTCCACAGCTCATAGTTCATAGTTGTCAGTCTAGAATCGAGCTCAAGCGAAGGCTGAGTGAGTCACCAATTCTTAGCAGGTGGTTTTGGAGCAAACTGTATAAACTGTTCAAAACAGCAATATGAAACTGGAGCTGTGTTCACACTACAGCACTGTTCAAACTACAGGGGTGATACAATAGTACACCCTACTGGTCGAAATAAGGAAAAGCTTACTGCACCGGGTATTCCCAGGCGGTCTCCCATCTAAGTACTAACCCGGCCCGACTCTGCTTAGCTTCCGAGATCGGACGAGATCGGGCGTGTTCAGCGTGGTATGGCCGTAAGCGAAGGAACCAGCCCTCTGCACTGTATATAAAGTCGAGGAAAGGAGACGCCCGCCACTTGACAACACAAACAATACTGCAGTTGATACGCAGAAGGCAGGGAGTTATCTGGGGGGGGGGGGGGGAAACACCAAAACTGCAATTAACATTGCTTTACCACTCCACAGCTCATAGTTCATAGTTGTCAGTCTAGAATCGAGCTCAAGCGAAGGCTGAGTGAGTCACCAATTCTTAGCAGGTGGTTTTGGAGCAAACTGTATAAACTGTTCAAAACAGCAATATGAAACTGGAGCTGTGTTCACACTACAGCACTGTTCAAACTACAGGGGTGATACAATAGTACACCCTACTGGTCGAAATAAGGAAAAGCTTACTGCACCGGGTATTCCCAGGCGGTCTCCCATCTAAGTACTAACCCGGCCCGACTCTGCTTAGCTTCCGAGATCGGACGAGATCGGGCGTGTTCAGCGTGGTATGGCCGTAAGCGAAGGAACCAGCCCTCTGCACTGTATATAAAGTCGAGGAAAGGAGACGCCCGCCACTTGACAACACAAACAATACTGCAGTTGATACGCAGAAGGCAGGGAGTTATCTGGGGGGGGGGGGGGGAAACACCAAAACTGCAATTAACATTGCTTTACCACTCCACAGCTCATAGTTCATAGTTGTCAGTCTAGAATCGAGCTCAAGCGAAGGCTGAGTGAGTCACCAATTCTTAGCAGGTGGTTTTGGAGCAAACTGTATAAACTGTTCAAAACAGCAATATGAAACTGGAGCTGTGTTCACACTACAGCACTGTTCAAACTACAGGGGTGATACAATAGTACACCCTACTGGTCGAAATAAGGAAAAGCTTACTGCACCGGGTATTCCCAGGCGGTCTCCCATCTAAGTACTAACCCGGCCCGACTCTGCTTAGCTTCCGAGATCGGACGAGATCGGGCGTGTTCAGCGTGGTATGGCCGTAAGCGAAGGAACCAGCCCTCTGCACTGTATATAAAGTCGAGGAAAGGAGACGCCCGCCACTTGACAACACAAACAATACTGCAGTTGATACGCAGAAGGCAGGGAGTTATCTGGGGGGGGGGGGGGGAAACACCAAAACTGCAATTAACATTGCTTTACCACTCCACAGCTCATAGTTCATAGTTGTCAGTCTAGAATCGAGCTCAAGCGAAGGCTGAGTGAGTCACCAATTCTTAGCAGGTGGTTTTGGAGCAAACTGTATAAACTGTTCAAAACAGCAATATGAAACTGGAGCTGTGTTCACACTACAGCACTGTTCAAACTACAGGGGTGATACAATAGTACACCCTACTGGTCGAAATAAGGAAAAGCTTACTGCACCGGGTATTCCCAGGCGGTCTCCCATCTAAGTACTAACCCGGCCCGACTCTGCTTAGCTTCCGAGATCGGACGAGATCGGGCGTGTTCAGCGTGGTATGGCCGTAAGCGAAGGAACCAGCCCTCTGCACTGTATATAAAGTCGAGGAAAGGAGACGCCCGCCACTTGACAACACAAACAATACTGCAGTTGATACGCAGAAGGCAGGGAGTTATCTGGGGGGGGGGGGGGGAAACACCAAAACTGCAATTAACATTGCTTTACCACTCCACAGCTCATAGTTCATAGTTGTCAGTCTAGAATCGAGCTCAAGCGAAGGCTGAGTGAGTCACCAATTCTTAGCAGGTGGTTTTGGAGCAAACTGTATAAACTGTTCAAAACAGCAATATGAAACTGGAGCTGTGTTCACACTACAGCACTGTTCAAACTACAGGGGTGATACAATAGTACACCCTACTGGTCGAAATAAGGAAAAGCTTACTGCACCGGGTATTCCCAGGCGGTCTCCCATCTAAGTACTAACCCGGCCCGACTCTGCTTAGCTTCCGAGATCGGACGAGATCGGGCGTGTTCAGCGTGGTATGGCCGTAAGCGAAGGAACCAGCCCTCTGCACTGTATATAAAGTCGAGGAAAGGAGACGCCCGCCACTTGACAACACAAACAATACTGCAGTTGATACGCAGAAGGCAGGGAGTTATCTGGGGGGGGGGGGGGGAAACACCAAAACTGCAATTAACATTGCTTTACCACTCCACAGCTCATAGTTCATAGTTGTCAGTCTAGAATCGAGCTCAAG
>NW_028153216.1:0-5000 GCF_951799395.1 Argentina silus
GAACAGTCAGGATGACAAGGACAGTCATCAGGAGAGACTGGTGGAGTAGAAATCAGAGGACGGCTCATTGCAATGCATGGAACGGATTCCATTCCTCATTCCGTTCCATGCATTACAATGAGCCCGTTCCTCCGATTTCTACCTCTGCCAGCCTCCCCCGACAGTCATGATGTACTTCTGGTGGAGGATGTGAAGACACTCACAGTGGAGATGATGTCCTTCTCCTTCTCATAGACGCTGCAGTCGAGCAGAGGACACAACATGAGACCACTGGTGTGTGTGTGTGTGTGTGTGTGTGTGTGTGTGTGTGTGTGTGTGTGTGTGTGTGTGTCTGTGTGTGTCTGTGTCTGTGTGTGTGTGTGACACAGACACAGACACAGACACAGACACAGTGTAGAGTGTGTAGAGTGTGTTAGTGTGTGTGTGTCTCTGTCTCTAACCCACACTAGCCACGGCACCAGGGGAGGCTGGTGGAGGTAGAAATCGGAGGACAGGCTCATTGTAATGCATGGAACGGAATGAGGAACGGTATCAAACACAATGTTTAACCGTCCTCCGATTTCTACCTCCACCAGCCTCCCCGTAGAGCGTGACACACACACACACACACACACACACACACACACACACACACACACACACACACACACACACAGTTCTGCCATGAGTAAAGGCAGTGTGAGAGAATAGGAGATCAGCAGCGTAGATCTGTGACAGGAAGGTCAAAGGTTAATCCACTATTAGCTGCTGCTGTCTAGGACTTCTCTTCTATAGGCTGTTTACAGAACAGACTCTTCCTCAAATGTGGTGTCTCTCTGTTTGGAAGGTCTGGTTCTGGATTCCTGACCTCGCAAGAACCCACAGAACAGGAAATGACATCGCTCCGTGACGTGAGGCAAAAGGTACACTTCTGCCCTGTAACCACGGCGATGGCGTCAGGAGGGTGGAGCGGGAGAACTCCCACTACGATCTCTACTCACTTCTCACTGTCACTTCCTCTAGCGACTAACACACACACACACACACACACACACACACACACACACACACACATCATAAACCTATACTACACACACACACACACACACACACACACACACACACACGCACAAACGCACACACACTCACTCACACGCCTTTGGCTAGTAGTGCCATAATGTCATTAACGTGTGTTAACCATGTTTTATACTGTGGTTGTCTTGGTAACAGATGTGAACTGGTGTGTGGGTGGAATAACATGACACACTGTACTGTACTGTACCATACACACACACACACACACACACACACACACACACACACACACACACACATACACACACACATACACACACACACACACACAGGCACACACACACACACACACACACACACACACACACACGCAAGCGCACACACACACACACACACACACACATGCATGCACACGCACGCACGCACACATGGACATGCACACACACACACACACACACCTCCCCTACATTGTAGAACAGGCTTCACACAGACAGAGGTAAGCCGTCCTCCGATTTCTACCTCTAGCAGCCTCCCCTGAGCCAGACAGACACTCGCTGTACTAAACCTTGTTTTTCCCTCCCTGTGTGTGTGTGTGTGTGTTGCTGTCTGTGTGTTCACGCACTTGAACTTAAATTAGCTGGAAGGTGTTGCTTGTTAGCAGGTCATAGGGAGACACACTCACACACACACACTCACACACACACTCACACACACACTCACACACACACACACAGAACAGACACAGACACAGACACAGACACAGACACAGACACAGACACAGACACACACACACACACACACACACACACACACACACACACAGACACAGACACACACACACACACACACACACACACACCCCCCCTGGCCGAGCAGAGACAGTCTATAAACAGCCAGAGGGACATACCTACGGTGTCTCTTTACCTTCTGTCTGACACTGACCTTCTCAGATCACTGCTGCTTTTAACATTCAATAAACCTTCAATAACACTATTCCAACCCAAACACACACACACACACACACACACACACACAGAAACAACTCGGACAACCAAGTCTGCCGACCCCTCTACCCTGTCACAACCGGCCCAGTCAGGAATCAATCATCTAGCCTGGTGGATTATTATCTGCTTCAACTAAATTCCAACCCAAACATCCTGTGTACTTCACACATACTAACGTACATACTCAGACAGAACTGTCAGGTCACATACCTCAGCAGGACTCCTGGAAACACTGCCTTGCTCCAGACTCCATGTCCAAGTTCACAGAAACAGTACTCTCTGTCTGTCTGTCTGTCTGTCTGTCTGTCTGTCTGTCTCAGGGTCTCTCTCTCTCTCTCTCTCTCTCTCTCTCTCTCTCTTTTGGACTTTGTTTCTTGTGGTTCTAGTCAGCTCCAGCCTGATCCCGCCTCTCCTCTGGTCCCACAGACAGACTGACTGTAGGATCTCTGGTCAGCAGCTGACTGTCTCTGTGCCTCCTGCAGGGCAGGAGAGAAATAACCACAACACAGACACACACACACACACACACACACACACACACACAGACACACACACACACACACACACACACACACACACACACACACAGACACACACACACGCACACACACACACACACACACACCCCCCAATGTGATAATGAGAGCAGGATCATTCAAAGCATGCCTCTGTCTCTGGAACAAGGTCACTGGAGAGATGACATTTGCACAAACTAGCCAAAGTCTAACTTGTTGGAGTGTGTGTGTGTGTGTGTGTGTGTGTGTGTGTGTGTGTGTGTGTGTGTGTGTGTGTGTGTGTGTGTGTGTGTGTGTGCGTGCATGTCTGCGTGCATGTGTGTTACGAGCTAGCTGCTTGATAATGCTACGTTGACAGATGGGCTGAGGGAGGACCCACACACACCCACACCCACACCCACACACACACACACCCACACACACACACATACACACACACACCCACACACCCACCCAATGGAACTCAAAAGGGTTCTACATCGAACCCAAAAGGGTTCTTCAAAGGGTTCCCCCAGGGAGAACTCTTTTTAGAAGAGTGTAGTTCTCCCGACAGTCCCGGGCAGACCGGGCCTTCTGTCTGCCTCATGCTGTCCAAGTCCCAGCGTGGATACAGGCCGGAGTCAACACACACACTCAGGGTTCAAAAACAGGAACTAACCAGGAACGTACAGAACAATGGACATTAACCAGCCCTCATCACCTCCAGAACCAGCCGTCTGACCATCAAAACAACCCCTGGGTAATGACTGGTTCCCCTGTCCTGTAGGGGAGGCTGGTGGAGGTAGAAATCGGAGGACAGGGCTCATGGTAATGCATGGAATGGAATGAGGAATGGTATCAAACGTAGAGAGTGTGGAGAGCAGTGGAGGTCCATGCATTACCATGAGCCCCGTCCTCCGATTTCTACCTCCAGCAGCCTCCCCTGGTCTGTAGTCAGAACAGCAGAGGATCAACAGCCCCAGGCAGCAGCGGTGTGATTCACACAAACAACCTCAGATGGATCTACTGCAGATCAACATCAGACATCAACATCCTCCGTGAGAGGGTCATTGTTCCCCAACAGCCTCCATCCCCCCGCCCCCCCCCATCCCCCCCTTCCTTCCCTTCTGGCAGGGAGTGTTCTGACTGTACCCAGGGCTTGGTGGAGATGTTAGTACTGTACTCACATCCACCATCTCTCTCTCTCTCTCTCTCCCTCTCTCTCTCTCCCTCTCTCCCTCTCTCTCTCATCCACCAGCACCTGCTGAACTTTCTGCAAGCCAGCGCAGGGCTTTGATGTACTCTACTATTGATCTATGGAAAGGTGTAGAATCATCAAAGGTTCTGTCGGTTCTCTCTCTCTCTCTCTCTCTCTCTCTCTCTCTCTCTCTCTCTCTCTCTCTCTCTCTCTCTCTCTCTCTCTCTCTCTCTCTCTCTCATGTTTGCTGAGAACAAACAGAAAGCCATCAAATTGCTTTAGGATCAAAACCGTAAGAAACAGTAAGCACTATCAAGTCACTGTGGACTTTCACAAACAAACAAACAAACAAACAAACAAACAAACATCCCCAATCCCACTTCAAGAACAGTCAAACTAGCTTGGCTCCGGCTCTGTAGCAGCCATCCGCAGAACAGGCAGAGCAGAGGAAGCAGCAGAGAGTGAATCGTTTAGAGAATGAAGTCCAAGCTTTGTAGCTCAGAGTACCTACCTACTGTGTACCTACCTACTGTATACCTACCTACTGTGTACCTACCTACTGAGTACCTACCTACTGAGTACCTACCTACTGGGGCTGGAGACCTTCCAGAGCTCAGAACAGAAGACTGACAACTTCACTGCAACTCACAGCAGGTGAAAGAGCCAAACTGAGTGTCACTGAACCCTCCCCCCCTCCCTCCCTCCCTCCCTCCATCGACCTCCTCCCCCTCCTCTCTCACTCCTCCCCCTCCCCCCCTCCTCCCTCCCTCCCTCCATCGACCTCCTCCTCCCCCTCCTCTCTCACTCCTCCCCCTCCTCTCTTGGTCCTCCCCCTCCCCCCCAAGGCAGTAAGACATATCCAGGCTTGTCCTTCTTACAAGGAACCAGTTTAACCCTCCCTCCCTCCCCCTCCTCCCCCCTTCTTCTCCTCCTCATTCCCACAATATATCACAGTCCCACCTCCCCCTTCCTCCCACCTCCCCCTACTTTGACAGAACTTTCTTTTCATAACATACACATTAAAAAAGGATATAGACCGTATAGAGATAAGCCCCCCCCCCCACACACACACTCACACACACACACACACACTGTTTGGCAGTCAACCTGTGGTGTCTCAAGGTATGACAACCTAAACTATGTCTGGAATGCAGCGATAAAGAAGTAATTACAGCGACATTCCTGTGCAGCTGCAGGGAGGGAAGGAGCTTGTTGTTCTGAGTTAGCCATGCTAGCCATGCTAGCCTTGTTAGCCTGTCGCTACGCTTCATCAACCCAGCGGAACAAAAC
>NW_028153216.1:12500-14930 GCF_951799395.1 Argentina silus
TAATAAAGTTGAGGCCAGTAGTTTGCCTCTGGGGCGTTTGGGACCCGGGACTAGTCGTTACACGCTGGAAGTGACAGCTGAGTATTTGGCTGTAAATTACAGATGTGTGACTGCTGTGGGAAACGAAACACAACAATCCTCACTGTTGACAATCGCTCTAAAGTTGACAACATCAGACTCAGAGAACTGGAACTGTTGTTAAACACAGCCGCTCCAGCCACCTGAACACCTTACTGAATAAACACAGTACACAGAACAGTCTGGTTATGGCCACCTCTCTCTCCACTTCCTCATTCCTGCTCCACCTTCCCTTCCAAGATAGGGATTTGTGGCGCTTCTACTGACGACTGCCGTCGGGCCAGCTAAACTAAGTCACTTGGACGAGCCGTCACAAACACCAACACCAACAACCACAACATCAACACCAACACCGCCTTCTCCTACCTGTGAGCCATTCCGCGACCCTCTCCTGACTCCACGCAGTGATAGACTCCATGCTCGGAGTGCTGGGATCGCTGCTTCAGATCCCGATCGGATTCTTTGCTGGATTCTTTGCAGGATCAGAGGAAGGAAAAGTTCATCCTGCCGAGCGGCACTCCCACCCACAGGTAAAAGTCCCTGGCGGGTCGACCAATGGCAGCGAGCCCTGCTCCGTGATTCAGTCGCGCAGTTTCCGTGGTGCTCCCGGTGCGCCGGTGGCAGGGGGGGTGGGGTGGGGGTGGGGGCAGGACTGGACCCAGTCTCAACACTTCGGTCAAACTTTTCGCTGTTCTTGCGAGGGTGCTTAGTGGAGCGAGCGGATGTAAGAACTAAGGCAGGCCAGACTTTATTTATGGACTTAATCCGCTTTCTCAGCCCCGGTTCGCTGCCTTTGGGAAGAGGCTTTCCAGAGACTCGTTGAGAGACAGTAAAGTGCGCAGCAAAACAGTGGGTTTAAGTAGGTCTAGGATACATCCACAAATATTCAGAAATAGTTAATACTCTATGATGTTTCTTTTCTGTTCACATTGTGAGTGGACTGAGGTTTTACTCAATGATTGACATTCCAACACAGCCAACACGGATAGGCAACTCTGCTTGTTTATATTCATGCATGAAATAGTAATTACAAACCGTCTTATTAATATTTGATAAAAAAAATACAATAAAATAAAAAAGCTCAGTAGGTGTGCTGTATGGGGTGTGTTCATTTCATAACAATCGCGAACCTTTGGGATAGGGAACGTGCCTCTGAATCAGAGACTGCCCTCTGAGGTCTGGCACCCCCTGGTGGTCCTCTCTTTCAACTGACGGAGGGGACACGGAGAGTCTACCTCACCCATGCATTACAATGAGCCCGTCCTCCGATTTCTACCTCCACCAGCCTCCCCTGGGCTGCATGTGACCAAAAGAACAAGTCGGAGACTGCAGGTGACTGGAGGCCTGATTGGCCCTGACAACTGGCTCGGTCACGGTGCTCTCTGATAGGTCAAGCTGCTCTGGAGGCCCTGAGTGAGCAGAGACCTGGGTGTGCTGCTATTGGCTGACACTCCTGCTCCTTGGCCCCTATTGGCTGCCTGCAATACCAGCATCGGAGGGGGAGGCGCCACTCTCCATTATCCAAAAATAACATTGATTTCATTTATTATTATTATGATGATGATGGTTATTATTATTATTATTGATTTCAGATGAACATTTATTATTATTATTATTATTATTATTATTATTTATTTTAGATGAACATTTTCAAAACATACAGTTTGGTTGACACAGAGACCAATATCACACAGACAGCCACCCCACCAGGGTTGTGTTTGCTACCGCTCCTCATTCCGTTCTGTGCATTACAATGAGCCCGTCCTCCGATTTCTACCTCCACCAGCCTCCACTTAATCTGTCTGTAAGATAAAAACACCATGTCTGTAAATGTTGTGTTGGCAGCAGTGTGAGTCCTGTCTCCGCCTGTTGCTGTGTCTGTCAGGGAGGTTAGCAACTATCCGCTCATTGTTGTCAGACACATTTATATTAAATTATTCAGCAGTCATTGATCTGGAAAATGTCAGTGCACACCACACTTCACCACACTTCACCACACTTCACCACACTTCACCATCCAATGAACACGTGTGTTTCTCCATCCAACCCCTCTTCCTGTTGCTACTGTGTCTCAGGGGAGGCTGCTGGAGGTAGAAATCGGAGGACGGGCTCATTGGAATGCATGGAACGGAATAAGGAATGGTGTGACTTGGAATGACGAATGGTCGTCCTCCGATTTCTACCTCCTCCAGCCTCCCCTGCTGTGTGTGTACACGTACTTGCCCTCATGGTACCTTTTACCCTCCTAAATACCTGAGATCAAGTCTGGACCTGCTGGTTCTGCTCAGGAGCAGTCATGGCCACAGACACAGGAGAGAGAGACTGGTTTCTGTCTGAACAATGAGAGAAAAT
>NW_028153215.1:0-2500 GCF_951799395.1 Argentina silus
CTCAGGTGAGGTCAGGGCAGCACAGCCTGAGTTGCGTTAACAGTAACCAGCCTGGACCTCTCTAGTTAATGTTTACCAGAGCCAACCTCTCCATGTCAACGGCTCAGCCTTGGCCCTATCGCCGTGGCGGCTGTTGCCATAGCTCTCGTTACCGTGGCAGTTATCGCCATGCCAACCTCGGCAGACGGTCAGAGTCCTGCCGTCTATTTTGAGCGCGGTGTCCTAATGCTAGTCTACGTCCCCCGTCCCCCGTCCCCCCCTGTCTGTCTGTCTGTCTCCCTCTGGCTAGGTTCCCGTAGGGTGGTATTGGTTTTTAACTCATTCAGTGCCGAGGGTGAATAAAGTCTCCCAAATCCTCAACATTGTTGTGACTTATTATTATGACTTTATTCACCAGAAATGCATACATGATGATGCTTCATTTTGTAGCCAATTAAAGTATTGTTGCTAGGTAAACACCACATAAAACACTTGGCACTCTAGGTGGTGAGTGTTCCGGAATTCACTTTGGCTGTTAGTGAGTTAATCAGTCAAACGTGGGCCAGAATTGAAGCTCTCAGGATGAGGCCCCAACATACCCAGATGGTTGTACAAGCAGATTAGACTATTTGGGGCAGGGTATCAAATGCAACGTTTGGGGAGAGTGAAATGATGATGATGATGTGGAGGTTGGTTCTGGGATAGCACTGGTGAGGACATGTTGACAATGGATAGGGTGCACAACAGGGGAGGCTGGTGGAGGTAGAAATCGGAGGATGGAAGCATGGAACGGAATGAGGAACGGTATTGGCACACGTGTTATGATACCGTTCCTCATTCCGTTCCATGCATCACAATGAGCCCGTCCTCCGATTTCTACCTCCGCCAGCCTCCCCTTGTGTACAGTATGCGGTCTGTTTTTGAACAGTACATTTTTCATCCAATTCATCTGGAACTGCTGCTCTATTCTTACATATGAGATTGAGCGGTGCTGTCTCTGCCAACCCAACGTCCCTCCTGGGAGTCACTACTGCGCTGATGCCATCTGTGGTGGATGAGGAGATGCAGACCCCTAACCTCAGAACTGAAACTCATTAGTGTGCCCCCCCCCTCCTCCCCCCCCCCTCCTTTATGTAGATATACTATAGGACTATATTAACTCCTCTACAGGTTTTAACCTTCTCATGCCTATGCAACAGTCACTGATGAATTTGACTTAATCCCAGATGTGGGGTCCGTTCCCAGGGGACAAAAGGACAAATGTGTATTTCCCAGATGAATCAGGAATGACTGATTTTCATTCTCTCTTCATACCGTACGCCATTGCGATTGATCTCTGACCCCCCACGTTAATATCTTCTACTCCTGATTGTCTCTGTTTGTTTCTGATGACATCTCAGAGAGGGTTAGAGAGACATCACGAGGTAGCTCTACGAACCCCTCTGTACGGCTAAGCTCCCGCTGTTCTATCCCTGGCTATTGATTAATGTCACTTAATCCCTAATGTATAGCTGATCCCGTGCTTTAGTATGGGTTTATGGGAGGTTTATGCTTAGGTTTTCATTATGTTTCACCACAAAGCACAAAGGTGATGTCATTATGGAGTCTTGTAGGATCTATATTAGTGGGTTGGTCAGAAGGCCAGAGTGTAGAGAGAGGGTTTGTAGGCCAGGTCTGACAGAGAGGTATGGGGTCTGTAGTTCTATGATGGTGTCTGTAGTTCTGTGGATGGTTGCTGCCTGCTTCCTATAGGGCACACACCACGGGGGTAATAAACGGGGTTACTGTGTAAACAAGAATACATTACTGAAGTAATTTGTCTTAGTTGTTTTAGTTGTACACCCTTATTAACCCTAACCCACTGTTTTATTATACTCTATTATACTGTGCTGTTGATTTGTCGATCGATGACGTTGATCGAGGAGCAAGATCCCAAAGCATTTCACTATATCAATTATGGCTGTGTGCGATGTACGCGACAGATAAAGTTTGATTTAATTTTATTTGTGTTTATTTAGTAGTGACTGACATTGCTGCACCTCTGTGTTTAGCTGCAGTTCCGGAGCCGGCCAACAGGGGGTGGAAGGAGGCGCTGTCGGCCAGCTACAGCAGCTCCACCAGTGGCAACTGGAGCTGGGACGCCAGCGACCAATCAGTGCCCTCCACGCCGTCCCCGCCCCTCTCCAATGACGCCAGCAAAAGCTTCCTGCTCTCCTCCCAGGGCGATGACGTCGTCGAAGACGTCACAGAGAGCACGCACTTCCTGTTTGAGGACCCCATACCCCGGAAGCGAAAGGTACCGATGCTACGATTGGTCGAGGGTTCTGGTTGGGATGGCCTACGTTTGAGGTGTGTGTGGGGGGGGGGGTTAGAGAGTATTCAGGCCACGTTTGAGGTGTGTGTGTGGGGGGTAGAGAGTATTCAGGCCACGTTTGAGGTGTGTGTGGGGGGGTAGAGAGTATTCAGGCCACGTTTGAGGTGTGTGTGTGGGGGGTAGAGAGTATTCAGGCCACGTTTGAGG
>NW_028153215.1:10000-18444 GCF_951799395.1 Argentina silus
AAGCTCTCAGGGCACACACTGCTTCCTCCAGCCCACCAGGGGTCTCTGCTTGCTTCTCCTTTTCCAAACACAACAGAAAATCGAACTTTGGAGGTGGGGAAAAAACACAAAAAAAGACAAAATCTAACAAAAAACAAAAACAAAAAAAGAACTTTGTCTTCGAAAGCGTTTTTTTTCTTCCCTTCTTTGTTTTGGAAGACCGACTTTTTAGGTAAGAAGAAAAAGGAAAAACAAATGTTAAAGATGGTTCCGAACCTTCGGATCTGTTTCGTACTTTATGATTTTGCAAACCCTGAAGGTGATGGTTGAAGATGTCAGATAAGCTTTTGGTGTTCTCTCCACATCGTTGGTCTTTGCTGGTCACCTATCATGTAAGCTAATGTGTCCAGGTTCAGATCCTGATCAGAAGCGTTTGTCTTTTGATGAATCTCTGTCGAGGTTCAAAGCTAACATCCGATTTGTTTCAGAGCATCTTTTTAAAGGAGTTTTTATTTTTGAACTTTCACTCTTTTTAAACGGAGAGCAAACCTACCAAAGGAAAACAGAATCTGTAACTCTCTGTAGCCTGTTGACTTACAATTACGATTACCAACGTGTTCTAGTCTTGTCTTGTAGTGCTGCGGGATAATTAGTTATTCCAGATAACACATCATCATGCTATGCTCTTATATGGGAAATGGCAACTCTGATTTTTAGGGAAAGTAGATGATGCACAAGACTCCTGCTCCGTGCACGACAACACAAACACACGCTCTTCCACCAAAAGTTTCCCTGTGAATTACCAAATTGTTTTCAGTAGATGTACAGTATATAAAGAGATATATTTCCCTCTCCTCTATAACGCTACATATAGATTCGCACCTTTCAGAAACAGGCTTGTCTTTCAGAGCATCACTGTAAACCTTGTAACTACAGCGCATGCCGAAGGTGGCTTTATGTTTCTCCTGTGTATTTTCAGCAATTGGTTGCCGAGGCAACGACAGTAGCAGTGCAATCAGCATAATTTTAACATTTCTTGTCGGCCATTTTCTGTTTGGACGAGTTAAGCCAGAGGAAGCATCAGTGCCGGTTGTGATGAATGGCTTTTGTGAACGTTGGTGGTTTTAACCACAGTAAATGACACTGTTACCTTTATTTTTCCGGAACAATTAATTTGACAGTCCACCTGGTCTAAATGGAAAGGATAAAATATAATAATAACCTTTGTGATAATGTACAATGTGCATTTTGATTTCTTGGGGATTCACTCCAACATCAGTTTGGTAGTTACCGGTTGTGTTGATGTCTGTTACCTAATCATTTCTGGGTAAATATCAGGCAAAAACCAGCTGAAAGTTAACTAAAGTGACCCACCATGTAAAGTGACCCAACATGTTTCACCAGCTAGGTCTTCACTAAGCCTGTGGTAAGAGTCTTTAGGACTCAGAGACACAGAGAGTGTCCATAGGTGGAGGCCTGTAGCAGCAGGCCTCTGGTAGGCCAGAGTTAACCCCAGGAGGTGACTCCATCTTCAGGGTACCATCCAACTGTACATACCCGGAAAATGGCATATATAATCTTCATAGCTCCCAGTTGCAGCTCTTAAATAGAATTGAATGGGGGTTATTGAAATCAAATCATTATTTGCTTCCCCGTACATCTATGTGACTGGTTTGGACCTTGATGGGATATAACAGCAGATATAGAGGTCTATTTTTTAAAGAGGTTCATTTTTCTACTCTCCTGTTTGATTGTTGCCAGCTCTTTGAATGTAGTTTCTGCTGTCTCTTCTCTCTCTCAGTGCTCCCAATACACACTGACAGCCACCACAACACGTGACTGTCCACACACACACACACACACACACACGCACACACACACACACACACACACACACACACACACACACACTTACTTGTGTACAGCCTGCCTGTCCCCTCACCTGAGATCACCTTTTGGCTCGTCTCCATGACTACACCACAGTCCTTGTGACGATGTGACCTGTCTGTTGCCATGGGGACAACCGTGCTCTCACATTCTGGTTTACGTGTCACCAGTTTCATAAGATCTCACCGAGAGAGAGAGCTCGGACTGACCTGTTATTCCATGTGATTGTACACATACTATACACATGTATTTACCAAACAAATCAACTGGATTCACTTCACCATTCAATCCCTGTCAATCTTTTATAAGATGACCATAAAACCAACCGATATGGTCATCACACTCATTGGCTGTTATATCCTTCCTTGCCAGGCATATTGTCCAATAGCGTCGTCTCAGAGAAGTTCAGTTTCTCTCTCTCTGTTTCTCATTCGTCAGAGCAGACAGATGTGTGTTTTATGGTCAGAAACTTCACTAAGTGCCAAGGAAAAGAACATTAAAAGGAGAAATTATGTACTTAAAGAAATTGCACTAACTTGCACTGCACAAATACATGTTTTTATACATGGACATTTTATACACACAGATTTTGAAGTGAATGGAATTTGAGGGTTTTTTGGGGGGCGGGGATGAGGGGGGGGGGGGGGGGTCGTCACTGCCTGGTTGTCAAAATGGGGTTTCAGGGATGGGGCTACTGGACCTCTTGGGTTCCCCCATATATAAGTTCTCTGGACTGACGTGTCCTGCACTCGGTGTGTGGTGAGTAGAACCCAGAGGCGTCGGCAGGATTGTGTGGTACTCGACTTTGTTAGTCAGTGTTTCCCTTTGCTCTCGTGGTGGGGTCTGTGAGGTCCCCCCCAACACAGCATCCAGGGGTCACCTGCCCCGCCTGGGGGACGGGAGACGGGGAAACACTGGTCCACAGTTAGCTCACTCTGAACAGTTGTTTGTTGTCATCCTGATGAGTGATGCTTTTCAGCACCAGGGGTTTCCTGAGATACTTATAAACTGCTTTCACAAACCTATTCTTTGGTCTTCCTTTACAGAAAAGGTTCTTGCCTTTTTCTTTTTTACATTTTATTGGGAGGAGTCGACGGATACAGCGGTTGGTTTTAACGCCAGATTAGATTCTAGATTCTTCTTTGGGTTTCTTGGTTCTGGTTTTGGTTTTAGATTAATTCATAAGCTCTCTCTCTACGCCCCCCAGTAGAGCGCCTCAGACTTCTCCACCAATCAGAAACCAAGTGCTGTTATACATACTGGCAGCGTATTGGTCCGGTTGTTAATTGCAATCGGACCAATCAAGACCATGGTCACGTCCCCTGCCCCTATTGCCACACACACCTGTTTGCACTAAAGTGGCCTAATAGGCCATAGGCCAGGGCTAGTGCTAACATGACCTGGCCTAATAGGCCATAGGCCAGGACTAGTGCTAACATGACCTGGCCTAATAGGCCATAGGCCAGGGCTAGTGCTAACATGACCTGGCCTAATAGGCCATAGGCCAGGGCTAGTGCTAACATGACCTGGCCTAATAGGCCATAGGCCAGGACTAGTGCTAACATGACCTGGCCTAATAGGCCATAGGCCAGGGCTAGTGCTAACATGACCTGGCCTAATAGGCCATAGGCCAGGGCTAGTGCTAACATGACCTGGCCTAATAGGCCATAGGCCAGGGCTAGTGCTAACATGACCTGGCCTAATAGGCCATAGGCCAGGACTAGTGCTAACATGACCTGGCCTAATAGGCCATAGGCCAGGGCTAGTGCTAACATGACCTGGCCTAATAGGCCATAGGCCAGGGCTAGTGCTAACATGACCTGGCCTAATAGGCCATAGGCCAGGGCTAGTGCTAACATGACCTGGCCTAATAGGCCATAGGCCAGGGCTAGTGCTAACATGACCTGGCCTAATAGGCCATAGGCCAGGACTAGTGCTAACATGACCTGGCCTAATAGGCCATAGGCCAGGGCTAGTGCTAACCTGACCTGGCCTGTGGGTGGGGCAGGGTTGGGATGGCCATGGCCTTATAAGGAGCTCTGGGTTCAAATAGCTTCTAGGCACAGATCTAGGACCAGATAACCCAGGACCAGATAACCTTCCCAAGATCCCAAACTTTTAACGATAAGAGGGACGATGCTCTCGTTTAGCGAAAGCGGGCGTTTAGCGGGCGACTTCTAGCTGCTCTGTTTTGGGAGAGCGGGGGCTTTGGAAGGCGGAGAGGGGGCTACATTCTGATTGGGTGTGGCGAACTGGAGCTCTGTGATTGGTGGAAAGGGGAAATGGGACAAGCAGTGACGTTGTAGAGATGAGTTAGTAGTTTCAGGGCTTTCCTGTACATATGCAACGGAAAAGAGAACCGTGACGCTTTTTTTTTTTTTCATATATTTTTGTTTTGTTTTTCTTTGTTGTTGTATCTCTGTTATACGAAAAGGAAACTTTGTAAGGTAGAGTTGCTCAGAATATTTTTTTGCATATTTTTAAAAAGGCAATGGAGAAACGATAGTGATTATAACATGTACATACCTGTTGTTTATTGTACGCTTGAGGCAAAGGGGAGGCAACGCGTTGATGAATGTAAAATCTTACAAAAAGAAAAAAAAGCTTGTTTTTTCTTTCTTGTTCTGACGCTGGTTAGTTTCTACTGCCTGTAGTGATGCTGACTTCAGTATCTAAACCATTACCACATGTAAACAGTTTGACTTATCATTCAGTGTATCATATCAATAACTCAACCTTGCAGTATTGCTTCACCTTCCTGTGTTGTACAATGAGATGCTTTAATTGGAACAAGAACTAACTTGACCTTGTGGTAACACCCGAAGCTGCCCGCGGGCCTCACAGAAAGTGTTACTGTCCTTCTCTGTCTCTCTCTCCCTGCCAAATATTGAATTATAAGAATACGTGTTGTTTTTGTTGTTCATGTCTGTTGTGGTTATGATGTTATGTTGTTGTTAGGCAGGATAACCTTTGACCTTTTTTTGGGTCTGGGGAGACGTTTTACCTTTTGGGAATCTTTGTGTCCTGCCCTGCACATTCCAACAGGCCGCTTGCCTCTGTTTCAGTCTGTCGCTGCGTAGTCGTGTCTGTCCACCTCCCTCTGAGTTCTCTGTCCTCTGTTTCAGTCTGTCGCTGCGTCGTCGTGTCTGTCCACCTCCCTCTGAGTTCAGTCTGTCGCTGCGTAGTCGTGTCTGTCCACCTCCCTCTGAGTTCTCTGTCCTCCTCTCACTTTCTCTCACGCTTTCTCGTCCCGCCCAAGTCATTACAGTATACTAAGCTAACCGAACCCTTGAAATGTGCAGCAGAAGAAAGAAAAAAAAAAAAAAAAGCCTTTATTTTCCAAAAAAAAAAAAAAAAAAAACTATCAGACTGTTTCCTTTGTTGTGCTTGCGTCCATGTTGTTGTATACAACCCAGCAGCAGCAAAGCCAATGGATCTCCATCTAAATCAAACGTAACGCATCGCCATGGCAGCTCCACTCAGCTCTCAGCTTCTTGTAGTTCTCTCCAATGACACCTGTGTTATTTCTTTCTTTCTTTCGTTCAGTTTACCCCTCCTTTTGCCTGTTTTGTTCTTCTTTGATGGTCTGACTGTTTTTCCCCCTGATGTGCTGTCTGTACTGAGCCTTACTGTGGCTAGAGTGAAACTGACCCTTTTTTTTTTGTTTTTGTTGCTTTATTGTTTTTCTCTGTGATTTGATTGTTCTCTCAGTGTTTGTGGTTCAGAGTGAGAGCTGTGATGTCAGGCAGCGTTCATGTCCTCCTGTGAGAGACTGAACACTGAAGGGTGTGTTTCCGTGGCGTGCGGTAGGTCCATGTTGCCCTTCAACACATATCTAGGATCAGATTTCATTTCCAAAACCCCTAACCTGAACCATGAGGGGAGAAAACACCCAACTGATCCGTGTCAAGGTGCAATGTTGTCCTACTCCCTACGGACTCACCAGTTAGTCCTCCTCGCAGAGAGGGGGCGCTACAGCCTACTGGAGGGGTGGTGTACTCATGGGTAGATGTACCGGTATGTCTAGCCTATGACTTGAGCCTGAGTGGATGGATGGATGGAACGGAATGATGCTGGTGGTGATATAAGTGGTGTAAATGTGATTGAGAGAAAATAAAGATGAATGGAATCCGTTTTTGGAATGTGTGTGTGTGTGTTTTTTGGTGGTATGAGAATGGCAGGGATGCTGGGTTCAGGGGTCTAATACCCCCATACTCAGAAATACCCTCATTTATATTAACTCCACCTCCATTCCTTTTTCTTCCCCTTTTTAATTTTTTGTAAAGCCTATTTTGCCCCCCTGTGGGGAACACGGGGTATCACAGCACTAAGGCAGAGATCTGACAGACTTGAGGCAAGAGGGCCGTTTTTAACCAGAGAAACACGGAACATACATCACACACACTCACTTCTTTTCAGCAGCAATTTCAAAATTTATTGAGACTGATTGGTATTTGCAAATAATAGTCAAGCTAATTCCACTAAACATGAAGTTAGAAAGAGGCTTGGGCGGCCTAGTGGGCCGGCCCGACAACCAGGGGGAGGGGGAGGGGGAGGGGGAGGGGGACGGGGAGGGGGGTGTTCATGTTTGGCTATAAAAACGCCCAAGTGATCAGTACTATCACAGACAGAAAATCTGCACAAGCGCACTTAGTCTGGCCCGACCAGAACGGGGGGAGGGGGGGGGGGGTTTGATTATTCAACACGTCTTTGTTACAAACACAGGTTTATGATCAGCAATATAAAGTCAGTATCATATCGAACAATATTCCCAACAAAAGGACCTTCAAGTTTCAAGTGCCGCTCTTTACAAACGAAAGACACCTTCGGAAACTTGGGAGAGAAAATAAATAATATATAATAGTAATATAAATTTATATATGAAGGTATACACACATCACTCTTAGCAAAGAACAGAATCTAAAATAAAAAGTAAGAATTTCGAAATATAGTATAATCTAGATATAACCATATCTATGGCTTCATGGTTTGCACATATGAATCAAGCTATACAGGCTAAAATCAGGATTGCGATTTTTTTTTATACATCTAAGAATACCCATATTTATCTGCAATAGAGCAAACAGTTCCAGTTTTGCATCGTGTGAAATGAACCAGTGGTGTGCAGACGCAGAGACAGAGCTTTGGTAAGACAAATGAACACAGGCGTGCAGTTAAGACATGAAACAAAGCCACAGACGGTCAATGAACACAGACAGAAACACAACTTCTACAGTAAAATCAGCTGATTTGTCTCTCTGTATGTATCGCCAGCCTTTTCCCAACTTCCTGTGATTCAGATCAAATATTCCTAAGAACTCTCTGTCCTTCGGAATCCCATATTCCCCTAACTCTTGAGATAAACACACACGCAGGCACACAGACCGACAAACTCACACACACACACACACACACACACACAGGTCAAATGTATTGAGGCACATTGTGGAGGGGTTGGATGGTGACGGTCCTGAATGACAACCCAGGAAGACACACAGGCTATGAGCAGAACAGGACTTGGTACAGCACTGAAAAAGCACCCGATGACACAAACATATCACTGATTATGTAATCCGTCCAGAAATACCTTCTAACAATCCAACCAACTGGAACATTCAAAATACCCTACCCAATGTCATCCGCTTTCTTTCTTAAGAGATTAGAAAATTGCAATATAAAACACAATAAATAATACAACTTAAATAAAGCTAGTTGCCAGACATGGAGAAAGCATCGCAAACCACACATATCTGAAGGGTGGTCAGTGGACATGGGCTTTAACACCGGGGCTGATGGGAAGTGAAGTCCATGGCAGATGGTTTGCCTAATGTAACCACCAATGACAACAGGCCTTCAGTTCACAGAGGCTCCATTGCTGCACGCATTGTCCCTTCCCCCCAGTCGTACGGGGACATCGTCAGGACCGTGACCCATTCAGAACCTGGCAGGTAGAAATACAACATACAGATCCAACCCAATTCTCTGTCCTATGGGATAGGGAACTATGTCTTCTCTAGATGTTGTATTTCTATCTTCAATGTTACTGAATGATTCCCACTGCTGATCCAGTCCCACGCTAGGCAGTACAGTAGAATACACCTGTGGAACAGTGTCTCCAAGGGCAACCAGGTTAAAGATGCAACCTCCATCACTAGCAGGTTTCACACAAGGTCCTTCATATACAATAACAATACCATAACATGTGCACTTTTCAAACTGTGAGAAAGGTAAAAAAAAAAAAAAAAAAAAAAAATAGAACAACAACAACAGCAAAAAACAACCAAACAACCAAACTATCGGATCACAATAAATTCAAAAGATTTGCACCTGGACACGCACCGTTGAAACAAAAGCACTTAATGGATACAACATGTTAGATTGTTTTTGGTTTGATATTAATCAATTAGTGTATGACAGTGATATAGAAGCATGAACTATATATATATATGTGTGTGTCAATCAATATCATAATAAGTTAGCCTCTGAATTTTTTCTCTCTGTAAAAAACGCACACAACAGAAAAGCAGAGAACTGGTACAATAGAAAGGTTGAGAAAAGCCTCATGGCTTGCTGTGCAC